>NC_134699.1:46236111-46336111 GCF_050947455.1 Rhinoderma darwinii | reverse complement strand
GAAAACCCAAGGAGGCTAGAGCTATGTGACTACATCAGCTGTGCGGCGGGATGCAATGTTATCACGAGTAGACCACAAATCCTCTTATGGAATTGGGCAGCGATGTAGAATTAACTCCAAAGACATATGATATTATTTGGTAAAGTTTTAGAAATGCATGCAACAAAGTAACAGGAAAAAAGAAGGAATAATGCAGCGCTCAGAGTAAGTTGTAAAAAGGAAACAATGTTCCAAGTTTATTTCCAAAGGTTTAAAAGTTCAAGTGCATGGGGGTGGTGACAGCAGCCTACGCGTTTTGGACAACACTCCTGTCCTTATTCATGGCTTTTGCAGTCAGTCAAACTTTATATCAGGAAAGAAGCAAATGGAGAATCCGAGCACAGTCTGAATTGAGACAACCAGTGGGTGAGCTTGAGGTTTCCTCCAGATTTATCTCATGCAATAAAGTAACATGATGGTCCAAAAGTTAGAAGCCACCAATGACACACTGTAGGACCAGGTGCATACAACCCAAACGAGAAAAGTGCTGCACATGAAGTGCAAAGTCTATGCCATAGAACGGACAACTAAAACTACAAGAGAAAGTAGGGCAAAAAAAATTGACATTTTCCTCCAAAACTGTATCAAAATAGTAAAAAAAAAATAATGTATTGACACCAAAAGACAAACAAGTTTAATTCTTGTATACAACGTTTTTAAACAGTGATCCATAATAAGATACACGTGAAGTGCGCAAGAGCCCCAAACTAGATCAGACCTGCCGGACACATGAATGGCCCTAATAAGGATCCCACTTCAATACATGTGGTAATTCCTAAAATAGGATAAGATCATAAATAAATGTGACATATAATGCAAAAAAGGCACATACCGTGGATATAAAAAGTCTACACACCCCTGTTATAGTGCCAGGTTTTTGTCATGTCAAAAAATCAGTACAAGATGAATCATTTCAGAACTTTTTACACCTTTAATGTGACCCATAATCTGCACAATTCCAATTGTAAAAACAAACTTAAATCATTTAGATGGGAAAAATAAAAATACCAAAACTACAATACTGCAGCCACATAAGTGTGAAAACCCTCTTATAATTGGGGATGTGGTTGTGTTCAGAATTAGCCAATCACATTTAAACTCATGTTAAATAGTAGTCAGTACATAGCTGCCATTATTTAAAGTGATTCTGAGTAACCCCATATAAAGTTCAGCTGTTCTATTAGGATTTTCCTGACATTTTCTTTGTTGCATGTGACAGCAAAAGCCATGGTCCGTAAAGAGCTTACAACACATCAAAGGGATCGGATTGTTGAAAGGCATCAGTCAGGAGAAGGGTTCCAAAGAATTTTCAAGGCATTAGATATACCATGGAACACAGTGAAGACGGTCATCAAGAAGTGGATTACAGTTGGCGCAACAGTGACATTACCAAGAACTGGACGTCCCTCAAAACATGATAAAAAGACAAGACGAAAATTGGGAGGCTACCAAGAGGCCTACAGTAATATTAAAGGAGCCCCAGGACTTTCTGGCAGATACTGGTTGTATAGTGCATGTGACAACAATCTCCCATATTCTCCATATGTCTGGG
This sequence comes from Rhinoderma darwinii, assembly GCF_050947455.1. Classification (NCBI taxonomy): domain Eukaryota; kingdom Metazoa; phylum Chordata; class Amphibia; order Anura; family Rhinodermatidae; genus Rhinoderma; species Rhinoderma darwinii. The sequence goes on along the minus strand of NC_134699.1, from coordinate 46,334,520 downwards.
CTGTGGGGTAGGGTGGCAAGACGGAAGCCTTTTCTAACAAAGAAAAACATCCAAGCCTGGCTATGTTTTGCAAAGACCTACATCAAGTCTTCCAAAAGCATGTGGGAAAACGTGTTATGGTTTGATGAGACCAAGGTTGAACTTTTTGGCCATAATTCCAAAAGGTATGTTTGGTGCAAAATCAAAACACTGCACATCACCAAAAGAACACCATTCCGACAGTGAGGCATGGTGGAGGCAGCTTCATGCTTTGGGGATGTTTTTCTGCAGCTGGAACTGGGGCTTTAGTCAAGCTGAAGATGAATTTCACCTTTCAGAATGACAACGACCCGAAGCATTCCTCCAAATCAACAAAAGAATGGCTTCACCAGAAGAAGATCAAAGTTATGGAATGGCCCAGCCAGAGCCCAGACCTGAACCCCATTTAAAATCTGTGGGGTGGCCTGAAGAGGGCTGTACAAAGGAGATGCCCTCGCAATCTGACAGATTTGGAGCGCTTTTGCAAGGAACAGTGGGCAACAATTGTCAAGTCAAGATGTGTCATGCTGATAGACTTCTACCCAAAAAGACTGAATGCCGTCATAAAGTCAAAGGGTAATTCAACAAAAGTTTTATTTTAAGGGTGTGCATATTTATGCAACCACATTTTTTGTTTTTTATTTTTTCACCCTAAAATATTTCAGTTTGTTTTTTAATGGAATTGTACAGATTATAGGTGACATTAAAGGTGGAAAAAGTTCTGAAATGATTCATCTTGGACTGATTTTTGTGACATGACAAAAACCTGGCATTTTAACCCCTTAATGACCAGCTAAATTTTTCTGGTTTTGCCTCTTTGCCTTTCAGCAGCCATAACTTTTTTTTTTTTCATTGACGTGGCTGTATGAGGCCTTGTTTTATGCCAGAGAAATTGTATTTTTTTTCCCCAGTTTGTGGGGTAAATAAAAAAATTTTTACGGTGTGAATATAGGAAAAAGCGATTCTCGACATTGTTTTTCTGGTTTCTTTTTTATCCCGTTCACGTTTCACGCTAAATACCCCATTCTTCAGGTTATTGCGGTCATGTAGATACCTAATATGTGTAGTTTTTTTGTTTTTATTTAGTGTAGGGGCAATAAAATGTATTTTATGCAAAATTACTTTTTTTGGGACTTATTTTTTTAATCCCATCAAGGGATAACTTTATTTATAACTTTATTTTCTACTTGTAATGTATTAGCATACTCCTGTATACCAATACATTACACTGTGTCACTATGACACAGGCTGCTGATCGGGCAGCACATAGTGTGCCCGAACAGCAGGCAAACGGAACAGACTGTAGGTCCCCAGGGCTGACTGCAGAGGGATTCCCTGGTGTTTGATCGCATCACCGGAATCCCGGTGATGCGATCAGAGGGGAATTCCCTTTGATTATGCCGCGGTCATGTACACGACCGTGTTCGGTCTGCATGTCCCGGACCGAACACAGTGCAGAGCCGGGCTCCTAGCATCATAGTTATCACTGCCTGTCCACGGAACTACTGTCCCGTACTGAAAACATGATTACAGTGCGAGACAGTTGTCCCGCAGCGAGGCAGGGACACCTAGCGTCATAGATAAGTATGATGCTAGGAGCCCGGCTTCCTGCACCGCGTTTGGTCCGGGACATGCGGACTATTTATCACGGACCGAACACGGTCGTGTGCATGGGGCCTTAGGGTATGTTCACATGGCTTATTTTCTGCCGTTTTTCAGGCCCAGAAAAAAATCGGAAGCAGAACACCTTCAAACATCTGCTCATTGATTTTAATGGTAAAAACAGCGTTCTGTTCTGACGGGGCGCTTTTTTTACGCGGCCTGCAGTGAGTCTGCCACATGTAAAATCACCCGAAGGGTATGTTCACATGCAAAACAAAAAACGGATGTAAAATACGGAGCTGTTTTCAAGGGAGAACAGCCTCTGATTTACAGCCGTTTTTTATGCATCAGGCGTTTGACGGCCGTTTTTGGAGCCATTTTTCTATTGAGCAACATGTAGAGGTAGTAATGGTTGGCACTACCTGTAGCTTGCAGCGTCAGATTCCTGTGCTTGTGCTTACTCGGACTTGTGGTTTGACAGCCTTTATGTAGCGGTGCTCAATGCGTATGAAAGTAAGACTTTAGCAAATGTCAACATGTAGAAAAATAGACAGCACGGCACTCACCACTTGCAAAAAAGGTTTCTTTTTATTCCATGTTGGGGCAGGCAACAGGGGATCAGAAGACAAAAGAGCCTACGACCGTTTCATGTCCTCCAGATGCTTTATCAACATAAAATAAAAAGAAACCCTTTTTGCAAGTGGTGAGTGCCGTGCTGTCTATTTTTCTACAGGTTGACATTTTTCTATTGAGACAATGAAAACCGGCTCCAAAAACGTCTCAAGAAGTGACATGCACTTCTTTTTTATGGGGCATTTTTACAAACGGCCGCGTAAAAAAAACGCCCGTGGGAACGAAACGCGTTTTTTTCCCATTGAAATCGATGAGATGTTTGGAGGCATTCAGCCCCCATATCGTCAGCCGTTTTTCGGTGCGTTTAAGGCCTAAAAAACGTCTGAAAATAAGCCGTGTGAACATACCCTAAGGCTGCATGGTGACTTTGGCCAGACATAGCGATCTTTGGCTGTGCGACCTATGTCCCACAGCCTACACCACATGTAATGAAAGTCAATGTGTGTGCGTTGCGACAGTTTGGATATCTTGAAACGGTCATGTCGCGGCAACTTGCGCGTTGCGACACAACCACATTGCCTTATATTACTTGCAATGTAGGCTACGGGGCATAGCGATATTTGGCCGGGCCACAGTCGCCGTGTAGCAAATGTGACTGTGTCTAGTCCTACATCTGGGACCCGCACCTATCTCTAGAACGGGGCCCCCTAAACCCCATTCTAGCTTACTCGGCTCCTGCAACCTACCGGCCACTTCCTGGTTGGGTGGTCAGGAGTTACGGAAACAGCCGAGCTCACTGAGCAACTGTAAGGTGGTAGGACGGTTACTTTTCTCTTAATCATATTACTGGTGTGAAGACTACACTTCTCAGAATGCTAATCACCATAGTAAGCCCTGTGAAGACCATGTACCACCACGGAATGCTAGTAGATTTCAGCTCTGAAGGAATAAGAATTGTGAATGCAGTTCTGAACGATAATCCAGGCTGTAACACAAGACCAGTATTCTGTAAATAACACTATGTATGTACAAGGTTATTCAACGTTTTAACTCTATTATATATGTAAACTGTAAAAACGGTGGTCAAAAAGGTGCACATACGCCTCCACTCAGGACACTATTAGCCAGAGCGGTGTGATGCAGCAAATAGGAACCCTAAAAGGACATGGCACAACCATGGGGGGACGACACAGTCTCCTCACTTCATGGGCACTCTAGTAATCCTATACTGTTCCTATAGAGAAAATGGACATGCCAGTAACTTCCGTATGAGATTACAGTTCCCAGACCCCAAGCAAATAGCTGAACGTTGAAGAAGCTGCATCAGGAAAGGAGGTTGTCAAGGGTAGAATGCATAAAAGGTATAATTAATAAATAAGTGTGAGGTCTAGAAGATAGAAAGTAAAGGAAAATTGTTCAGTTTGCGTGCGGTAGCAGTGGGGTGTTTTATCTTGTTAAAACCAAATAACTAGATCTGGGAGAGGACGTGCGTAAATCTATATATATGCAGTGCTAGGGCGGACCAATCTGCTCATAAACGTGTGTAACAGAGAAGTGGCGTAATGACTAGTGACAGATTGTGGACTGAGTAGATAATAATAGGGAAGTGGTAAGCAGATTAGACTGTGGGTAAAATTCACCTCTATATGAAATTAGGTTCATACAAATTCTTTGCAGTCCATACATTGGAGTAAAGCCAGATCACATAAAATGGCATGTAATGCCTCCCCAATGGCCTTGATTTATAATGTGCTTATGGTGCAAGAGCATAAAAATAGTTCAGAAGCGGAAAATACTAAGGGCGCAATTCACCCTCAAATCTCCGGGTGAATTGTGGTCCCATTCATTTCTAAGGGTCCATTCGTTGCCCGGGAGCATGGACCACAAAAAGATAGGACGTGTCTTAGTATGGCCACATTTTGCAGTCCGGGCTCATTGAAATGAATGAACACAGCCATGTGCACGGCCCATGGATGACACTGCGCGACCTTCCGAGCTGCAAATCACGTGCCATGCACACCACTGCGGTCGTGTGCATGGCCCTTACTAGTCCACATGAGATATAGAAGCGGATAAGAACCCCCAACACCCCTTATTAGCTAGAGCGGTGAACCACTAGCATGATTATCCTTGAGGCCTCATGCAACTGACCGTAGTTGTTTTTACGGTCCGCAAATACGGATCCGTAGTCCTCTATAGTCATCAGCAAGCCATCCGCATATACGTCACTGTGTCCTCAAATACAGTCCGTAGTGCATCCGTATATACGGAGCCGCAAAAAAAGAGGGAGGCTGCAAATGATGTCACAAACATGCCCCAACTCCTAAAAGGGTCACACGATCACTGCAGCACCATTTTCACTGGCATTTGTGCGTTGCGAGAGCTCTTTTGGTTTTCTCTGCTGATCTAGCTTCAATTTCTGGCATTTCTTCCGTTGCAAGGATGCCCTACACACGTGCGGATCATGCTCTTCTGGATCTACGATTCTGACAGCAAGATATGCTGGATGAAGAACCGTTGAGGAAGATGGAGGGGACCGTGTTCACCCCATTGTCTCCCAACGGCCCAGGGTGCGGCGTTTTCACACCCTGTACGATGACCTGCAGAAGCACCGAGAAGTTTCACAAGTTCTGCCAAATGTCAATCTCCAGATTTAACCGTCTGCTGTCGGACCTCCATCCTGGAATCATCTTTCAGGACACTAACGTGCGACGGTGCACCTCTCATCATCACCCTCAGGTAAACATACAATGTTCCCTGCGCCCCTTGCCACCATGTAAGGCCTCATGCACACGACCGTAAAAACACAAGTTATTGCGGGTCGTAATTACGACCCGAAATAACGGGCCCATAGACTTCTGTTAGCCACGGGTACCTTCCCGTTTTCTCACGGGAAGGTGCCCGTGCCGTTAAAAAAAATAGAACATGTTCTATTTTTTTATTTTATGGGCCGTACTGCTATACTTTATAATGGGAGCACAGCTCAGAAAAGCGGCCGGCTGCCCGTTGCACGAGTGTGCATGAGGCCTTACCCTGCTATTGCTAGTATAATCGTACTTGTTCCATGTCCATTCCCACCGTGCCCTGCTACAGGTAGTCTAGCCGCAGTTGTCCCGTGTCCATTCCGGTCATGCGCTGCTACAGCTAGTATAACCGTACTTGTCCTCTGTCTACTGCTGTCCTGTCACCCTGTGCCAGCAGTACTAAAATTATTCTTTTCTTCACAGGTTCCAGGCAACGCATTTGCCTCACTGCAGTATGAGTTTTTGGTGGGTTGCTCCACCATTTCTCAGATCATCCGTCTGATCTGCAAAGTCATCTGGTAGCGTCTGAGAATGGTAGCGATGCTACAGCCCAAGGCAGAAAAACTGCTACGGATTACTGGGGGCTTTCTACCAATCTGCAGTTTCCCCAACTGTGTCGGCGCGCTGGATGGGAAACACATTTGTGTGAAGAAGTCGTCTCACTAAGGGTTGGTATATTTTAATTATAAGCAGTATTTCTCAGTGGTGATGTTGGCCGTGGCTGACAGCAACTACTGGTTTGTAATTGTAGATATAGGGGCCTATAGGAGCTCTTCAGATGCTGGCATCTTCAGTGTTTACAGAATGGGTCAACGGCTTCAGTCCAACCAGCTCGCCCTTCCAGAACCAAGACAACTGACTGGATCTACTGGACCTCCAGCACCATTAGCCATCGTGGCAGATGAAAGATTTGGACTTTACCCCCCATGTGTTGCAGCCATTCCCACAGCATGGATTGGATGAAAGGTGGTCTATTTTTAATTATGGCTCACCCGTGCGTGACGGTACGTGGAGTGTGTCTTCTGGATTCTCAGCAGCAAATGGCGGGTATTCCAGAGCCCTCTACAACTGAATCCACAGAACGTGATGCTGGTTATCCAAGCCAACGTCATTCTCCACAATTTCTGCAGGGTGCAGGTGTCTGCGATTGCCATGGACATTTTTGCAGTTTCTTACAACTTCTACCATTTCTGTGGACAACACCCTGCATGGAAGATAAGGAGCAGCTGGTCTGTTGTCTTGGAAATTCTATGTGGACTACTTGTGTCCTCTGCTGGGGAGGTTCCTTGGCAGATAGATGCAATCCACGGTGGTAGATAGTTTGATCTTGACAGTTGTCATTCCGGTGTTCGTTCTGGAATTTGTTATGTTTAGCTAGTTAGTTGTTTCTGTTCTCAGCTATTAGGGACAGACCAGAAAATTCAAGACGCTTGAAGTACCTTTTTTTTTTGTTTTTTATTCAAATAAAACTTTATTAAATTAACTTTTTGATTGTATTCATTTTTTTTTTACATTTTCAGCTTTAACAAAAAAAATAAAAATGAAATTCATATGATTAGGGTGGTGTGGTATTGAATTGTGTTTGTTCATCTGAGACATTTATGGCATATTTTAAAAAAAATTGCATAAAAAATAATTTCCAAGTTGGGTAAACACCTTATGGCCTGAATACACGCAACATACAACACAAATACCGAAACATCATACATAAAGAATGTGTAACCATATAGACGTGCCAAAGCAGGGCTTTGGTTAGGAAAATTTGGCTTATCCTGGCAGTACTGGGGCGGGGGAGTGGTAATAACCCCTGTAGTGCGTTGGCCTTGGTGGTGGAGTAGGCATTGTTGAGGTGGGGGCTTTGCCCAACCAGCCTGCTCCGATGGAACTCTGTATCATTATAGAGTTCCATTGGCACAGGACTTGAGGTGAAGACTTGCATGACCTCAACGAGGGGCGACTTACAGCGTAAGAGGCGGTCGAGGGACACCCGCTTTAGGTGCATGGCCAACAATTTTCAAAAAAAAAAGTCTTCTCCACGGTCTCCTGATTACGTCTGGACAAGTGTGGCAGCACCTGGGCATCAATTTGGCCTCTAAATTGGACCTGGCTGCGACCCCTGGGTCTGGGTGAAGTCAGGTCACTTTGTTGTACCGCTTCCTGTAACTGCTGCTGCCCGGCAACTGGAGACTCCACAATCTGTGTCCCATCGGAGTCCCCCAATTCCTGAAGACTTGTTCTAGGATTAAATCCAGAGAAAATAAGTTAGCACTCTTCCCTACAAATTGCATAAAAAAAATAGCTAACCCTAGTGACACCTAGCTACGTATATATGGGAGTCTGTCGCACACCTATCTGTATGACATAGCAGAGCCACATGTGTACATAGGAGCCCTAGCTACACAAAAAACAAATCCACATTACGTGCAGTTTGCGTGACATAGCAAATTCCCATCCGTCACAATGTGGATTTGTCTTTTTTTTTTTTTGAGAGCTGTGGAACATAGCATAGGCCCATGATTCTTCAATTAAGAACAAAATTAAAGAAAAAAAATAAATAAAATACTTACAGCCCAATCTCCATGACATCACTTAGGAGCCTAAGCTGTTCGGTATACAGGTAGGGTTTTTTGGGCATAACACAGTCTCTGCTCTTTCCCCTCATGTTCAATTCTCGGCTGTATTGGTCGCTGCAGGTGTTCCACCTACATTTTGCCTCACTGCTTGGGTAAAAAAAAAAAAAATTAAGATTTAATATGAAAAAACAGTTAAATTATTAGGGCAGGGTGGAGGGATTTAAGTTAAAAATTTGGGGACAGGGAGACAACTTACAGAACTTGGCCCGCTGCTTTCTTGTTGCAGTTTCCGATTAGTCTGCCTGGAGCTCTTGGACTACCTCCGTCCACGCCCGGTCCTTCAATAACACGTCCTTGTATTCCTCAAGGCGTTTGACCCATACGACTGGGCGCTCCTGTATTGCCTGGATGAGCTGCTCCACTTGGATTTTGCTCAATGACTTTTCTCACACTCTTCAGGAATGTTGTTGTGTGATTAGACCTACAGCCTAGGAAATCCCCTGGCCGTCGCATAGCAATGCTTCCGCAATCACAGAGGGCTACACATCCGTAGCCACAATTTTGTAGGCGCCCATGTTCTATATTTTGCGTAACATTTAGACAGCCCGGACACACATCCGTAAATATATGGTACGGTGTCCGTGGCCAATAGAAATGAATGGGGTCCGCAATTTCATCCGTAATTATGGATCGGCATTTACAGATGAAAACTACGGTTGAGTGCACGAGGCCTTATGCTTTGCTTTTCATGCAGAAATCTAGTAGTCCGTGGACCTGACATAAAAAAAAAAAAAACAGAGCTTGTCCAAAGCTTTGAGAGTTCGTCCAGACCGCTCCATTTGGGCTAAATCCTTAGCGGAATATCCACAGTATTTACGCTACGTGTGAACTTACCCTTATACAACTTTTGACCTTTTATAGTGACCGGTCAGAAGTTCTGATCAGTGGGGGTCCAAGCACTGAGACCCCCACTGATTGCTAAAACTAAGCTGCAGAAGCACTTGGGCGAGCGTTGTGCCACTTCATTTCTGATTGGCTTTGTAGGCAAGCGGTGTACGGACTTAAACTTTCTATTTTTCGAGGAAAGGCGATCAGAAACAAAGTGGAACATTGCTCACCCGAGCATTTCCACTGCTTTGTTTTAGTGATAGATGAGGGTCTCCATGCTCAGACACCCACCAATAAAGTTTAGTTATACTTTACCCACTGCTGGATTATGTGAATTCATACTATGAAGTTCCATGATTTTTTTTCCAACGGTTGGCGCTTAGGTCTGCACACAACTGCTTCATGTGAATATACCCCAACCATAAATAGGGACGTTTGTTTTATCAGCACCTTTCTCAATGGTTTGTACCCTATGAAGAGCGGTGTCAGTATATTTTTTAGACCCCCTCCCCTACTGCAACTCTTAATGGCAGCTCCATGAAAGTTACTGTCTGTCTGAAGAAGTTTCCTAAGCAATTTTAGGCAAATTAGATCACCCTGGATGTAGAAACTTGTGCCGCCAAAGCAGCTGTAACCCATCGAGGCATGGATTTCACGAGACCTCTGATGTCGCGTGGTATCTAGCACCAAGACGTTAGCAGCTGATCCATTAACCCTTTTCCTGCCAATACCGTCTCACGTCATGGCAGGAAAAAAAAAATTAAATAAAAATTTGGAGCCAAGACGTATCAGATACGTCCATCGCTACTAAAACCTCTAGCTCAGGCTAGAGCACCAAGTACTCGCAACACACACAAACATCAATAAAGTTTAAACATTTATTAATGTCCATATCTGTCTGAAAACTCTCTTTATTGTAAAATTCACTGCCCGATTCTCTAGCAATATGGGCATGGTCACACGTGGCGTATTTCTGCAGACACTGTCCGCATCAATGCCGCACATAATCTGCGTTGCAGATTCCGTTGCGCCTTTGCCTAAAAAGTGAAGTAAATTGCTGTGGATTAGTCCTTGCGTATTCAGGTGAAGAGCACATCCTGCTCTCTTTCAAACATTCCATCCCAGTCTGGCTATAGACCTCGAAACACATAGGTCCAGCCAGAATGATGAAATATCCTGTTCGTGAAAGCAATCCGCAACGCAACACACATAACATCTGCGGATTTCATTGCATAATTTTGAAACTCCATTGAAGTCAATGGAGAAATTCCGCTACAAGTACGCAACAGCCAGTGTATGCTGCGGACACGAAATTCCGCACCGCAGCCTATGGTCCGCAGCTGAGTTTTCAGCAATGGCTGCACGAACATAACTAAAAAGGTGTGGAAACCAATGGACAGACTGTCTGCTGCGGATTTCCAGAGCGGACTGTCCACAGCGGAATTCCACAGCAATTGCGCCACGTCTGGCCATGCCCTACCTGTTACACGCTTGAGTCATAGCAATAACAATTTATCGGTAGAGAAGAAGGTGGTCTAAATGGATGGAACAGATGTCCATCAGTCAGAGTTGACTGCACAATAAAGGATCATTTCCAGTTACCCAAAAAAAAAAAAAAAAATGAAGACGACCACACAGCATTAGTCAACAAGATAGATTAGGGATAACGATTTGCAATTGTGGATTAGGATTGGAGTTAGTACGTGGGGGGGGGGGGGGGGGTGGCAAACGATAAACATAATCGCCAATTTAACACTATGGAGTGAGCATAGGTCATATAAAGAACGTGACGAACGAAGGGCATACAGGCCGCCATAAACCGCACCTCTTCTCTGCTGGGGGCGACAGACACTTTGATAATAACATAATAGGGAACTGCTGGAGAAGGATTTTATGTCATTGATACTACACTGTGTTCTCCCCATCAGATTCTACACAGCAGAGATGGTAGTGGCCTCCAGTTCCTCCATGGACACATCGTCCACCGGTAAGCAGAACTTCTCCACATTTCATTGCAGAGATATAAAGCCGGAAAACATCATGCTGGATAGAGATGGACAGATCCGCATCATAGACCTGGGGCTTGCCCAAGATGGCGTCACCCCCTCCACTAAGATCAATGGAGTGACAGGAACATTCAATTATCTGGCCCCTGAGCTGCTTCTGGAGAAGGATTAGGACACTGCAGTTGACGGGTGGAGTCTGTGGATTGTGGTGTCTTGGATGTCATCAGGACGCTCCCCATTTTACGACGGCCACAACATAAAAAAGGCTAACAAATCCATCACCACCGCAAAGCCGAAATTACTATCCTGGCTGAATCCTGACATAAAACATCTGCTAAAGAAACTGGGACGAATTGGAAGAGAGCAAAGCCTCCATTTATACCATTCAAGGCAGTTCTGGAGAACCAATACCTGCAGTGGCCGGAGGATAAAAAACAAAAACCTTCACCCTGTGCCAACTGCCCACAACTTTGTGCCTCCTGACTAATGCCTCTGCTGTGTATATGTGTGCGTATATATATATATATATATATATATATATATATGACCTCGGTTTGCCTACAACACCCTCTCTCTATACCATCTTTATGTTGTACTATCCATCATGTTAGTGCTCCATCCTCTAACCGGCATCAGACATCACTATCTCCTGAAGACCCTCCACACCCCCAGGAGTGGCCTGTGCTTTTTTTCCCCATCTAAGGCCCTGTTCAAATTGAGTTTTTTGCCTCGGAAACCGCGGCAAAAAACAGCCGAAATTGACTCTCATTGATTTCAATGGGAGGTGGAGGCTTATTTTTACCGCCAGCAGAAAAACCGCTCGCGGTAAAAAGGAGACATGCCCTATTTTGGGGCATTTTCCGCCTCAAAAACCCCATTGAAATCAATGGGAGAAGTTTTTTTGGACGCGTTTTTAGGAAAAACGCTTGGTTATTCCATCTGTTAGATAGCTGAAAAAAAAATAAAAAAATAAAAAAAAATAGTCAAAACGTGGTGAAAAAAACACTTAAAAAAACCAGAGCCGATTTTTCTGGTCACTATTTTCTGCCTGCAAAAAATCTGTGTGAACATACCCTAAGACCCGGTGAGTTCAGGAAAAATAGCTGCATATTGTAGTCCTGGGGCCTACTGAGTACCAGAGTGGCTATTATCCGTGAACTCACTGATTTCTAGTAAGACCTTAGCACAGGCCAGGTAAGTATTCCACACCCATTAAGATAACACACACACGATAGATGTACACATTGGCTTTGATCCTGGGATTTATTCTGATCGCGAGCTGGGCGATTTTGGCAAAAAATAAAATCTAGATTTCTCTCAAGACTATGGGCGATTTTCATCGCGATTTTCTTATTTTTCTGTTTATTTAACAGTAATACCAAGAGATAATTTTATAAAATAATTTTCTTTATATAACAAACAGCAGCAGGGAACAGGTTAACAGAATCTACAATCAATGAGGTCTGCGTGCACTAACATCCTTCTCTGCCCGTCACAACCTCTGTCGGTTTCAGACATTGCAGGCCAAGCAGATAGCGCTGAACGGGCACTTTGGGGTGAGATTACATTATAGTGTCTGAAGTGTGAGCAGGACCCTGTGCGGGATCGGCCCTACAATGAGATTTTAAATACATGACATTTAGGCCTCATGCACACGACCGTATTGATGCGCACGGCCGTGATTTTTGGGTCGGCCGGCAGCAAACTGTTAGCCGTGAGCCACCCACAAATCGCGGGCCATGCACATGGCCGCCGCCATTATTTTCAATGAGCCCGGACCGCAGAAGACGGCCGTAATAAGACATGTCCGTTCTTTCTGCGGTGCGGGCTCCCGGGCCATGCATGGACCGTAAAAACTACGGTCGTGTGCATGGCCCCATAGGAATGAATGGGGCCGCAATTCTCCCGTGTATTTTTGGGGGAATTGCGGCCGCAAAAGCACGTTCGTGTGCATGGGGGCCTAAGGCCGGGATTCACACTATCGTTATTGGACCGTAAAAAACGGTCCGTGCGTCAGCCAGATTTTACAGCCAAACCATAGTACATGTGAATGGTACTCCTGGCTTCAGTCATTTAGGCTACAGTCACACGACAGTGAAAAAAAAGTGGCCATTAAAGCAGTTTTGCGTCAGTGTCTGCCAATTTTTATCCATTTCCAGTCAGTCTGTTCGTTTTTAAAATGGCAGTTTGTCATGGCAGTAAAAAAAAAAAAAAACTAACGTATTTAATTTGTCAGGGTTTTTTTTGTACCCAATCCCCTGAAAGCACCAGTGCCTGTGTAGATAGTGCCACAATGACTCTGTAATGCCCACATAATGCCACACCCCTCCATATAGTACCACAGTGCCCATGTAGATCGCACCACTGTAGCTCCAAGTAGGAGAAGAATCGGCGGCCGGGAATTCTGCTACTAGAGGGAGTCTTTGACGTCTCTGTTCATATATGGACAGTGACATCAGGGGCTTTCCCAAGACAAGAGTCCCCGGCCTGGGATCTGGCCAGGGACCCAGCTTCTAAGGGGAGCCACTGTCCGTATACTAGGAGTCCTTCTTCCCCACGGAACTGCTGTTCCGTGCTGTATCATTTTGTTCAGTACAGAAGAACAGTTCCGTGGGGAAGCAGGGACAGAACGGTGCGCAGCTTGTCAGACCAGGCGCAGTATAGCGCCACTAAAGAATCGATTCAACGATTCGGTTAAAAAAAAACAGAAAAAAAAACAAAAAAAAAAAAAAAACAACTCAGAGGTCTTAAGGGCGAATTAGTTTGATTGATCACCCAGTACTAACCAATGAGGTACACCTCACAGGACCTGCCGTTTTGGAGAGGCTCTGATCCGACCCATCACAAGCGTACGCTCAAATCCTTACCCTTGCCCATTTTTCCTGCTTCAAACACATCGATTTCAAGGACTCCTCAACTATGAATGTATATGTAATGACAGGGATAGGGAAACAGACAAGTGAGCCCTAATCTACCCGCCACTCAGTCCCTGCCTACTTGCAACGACCCGCCCTAGGCGACAGGGTACAACTGGGCGACGGTCCCTAAACTCAGTAAGTGCACGACAGACAACCAGACAAGGAAACACAGAACAAAGGGAAACGGGGCAGTTGCCCACGGCAACACCGTGAGCAACAAGAGTAGTAAACGAGCAGAGTCAAACCAGGAGAGTACGAGGTGCCAAACGCAGAGCAGAAGAGTAGTCAGTAAGCCAGGGTCAGTATGGAGCAGGGACAAGTAGTTCAAGAAGCTGCAGCAGGGCCAGGAAACCAACAGAAGAATCACAAGCAAGGAGGAACAGGAAAGGCAGGTATAAATAGACAGAGGGTGGGAGCTAGCTCCATCTGGCCAGGCTGTGATAGGCTCTCCCACTCCTAAGCCTGCCATCCTGAGTGGTGGAAGATGGAGTCAGTCTCACAGACATAGAAGCAGGTGCAGACTGATTACCTATGGGCGAGGATACAGAAGCTGTGCCTGGCAGATCCTTAACAGTATATTTATTTTGAGGACTTATGCCAAAACAAAGGAAACACCCCAAAAAGACTCCATTTTGGAAACCACACCCCCAAGGAATTTATCAAAGGGTATTTTAAGAATTTGGACCTTAAAGGGTTTCTTGCTAAATTTAGTGGAATTAGGCAGTGAAATTGAAAAGCAACATTTTTTTTTTTTATAAAAACGTAGAAATTTTCAATTCTTAAAAAGGAATCTGGAGAAAAAGCACCCAAACATTTTAAGAGAAGTTTCTCCAGATTACAGCAATACCAAAATGTGGTCATAAACTGCTGTTAGGACACACGGCAGGGCTCAGAATGGCAGGAGCGCTATTTGCCAAAGTCTGTGGAGGGAATCGCATTTGTCAGCGGATTTTCTCCATCACAAATTTATGCTCAAAACTTACAACTCTGCCCTTTACCGCGCCAAACAAGTCTATTTCACTTCTCTCATCTCCACACTAATAATCCAAAACACCTCTGATACTTTTCATTCCCTACTAAGTCCTGCAGACGCCGATCACAGATCTCAATGCTGAAGACCTAGGCACTTATTTTAATGTTAAAATTAACAACATCCGGCATCGGACAGTCCCCTAGTAACATTGATCCCCTTCCTTCCCGCACTCCCTCTTCTTCACTTTCAGAATTTGACCCAATAACAGAAGAAGTCTATAGGCTCGTTTCTTCTTCTCGTCCTACTACCTGCCCTAATGATCCTATCCCCTCACGCCTCCTCCAGCACCTCTCCCCGACTGTCACTAGTCACCTGACTAAAATATTTAAAGAGTCTGTCAACAGATTTTGCAACCCCTATCTCCTATTGCAGCAGATCAGCGCTGCAATGTAGATAAGGGGGGGGATTCACACGAACGTGTATTGGGTCCGTGTGGTTTTCACGCGCCACGCACAGACCAATACAAGTCTATGGGGCAGTACAGACAGTCCGTGCTTTTTGCGCAGCGTTTGTCAGCTGCGCAAAAAGCGCGACATGCTCAATATCTCTGCGTATTTCGCATATCACGCACCCATTGAAGTCAATGGGTGCGTGAAAACCACGCAGGTCGCACGGAAGCACTTCCGTGCGAACCGACTGAAACAGCGCACCAGCTGTCAAAAGGATGAATGTAAACAGAAAAGCACCACGTGCTTTTCTGTTTCCAAACATCCAAACGGAGCGTCTTTGAGATGAGCGAACCCGGACAACCGAACCGAACTTCACCGTGTGCGGCCGAACTCGTTTTGGCCGAACCCGGCAAAAAAATTTCCTTTACGCGACGTCAGGAGATAGTCACTGTCCAGGGTGCTGAAAGAGTTAAACTGTTTCAGCACCATGGACAGTGACTTCCGATCCCAATATACATGAACCTGTAAAAAGAAAACGAAGTTCTGACTTACCGATAACTCCCGGCTTCTTCCTCCAGTCTGACCTCCTGGGATGACAATTCAGTCCAAGTGACAGCTCCAGCCAATCACAGTCCAAGCACAGGCTGCAGCGGTCACATGGACTGCCGCGTCATCCAGGGAGGTGGGGCCCGATGTCGAGAGGCGCGTCACCAAGGACGCGTCACCAAGGCAACAGCCGGGAGGGAAGTTCTCGGTAAGTACGAACTTTCTTTTTTTTTTTAACAGGTTTCTCGATATTGTGTTCAGCATTCACTGTCGAGGGTGCTGAAAGAGTTACTGCCGATCAGTTAGCTCTTTCAGCACCTTGGACAGTGACGGGCATAGACTAGCCTCATCTCTATGATGGCGGCTGCGCGAAAATCACGCAGCCGCGCATCATACACGGATGACACACGCAGCTGTCAAGTGGTTTTTGCGAGCGCAAAAACGCAACGTTCGTCTGAATCTGCCCTAAGAGTAACGTTTTTGTTTTTTTTAAACGAGCATTTTTGGCCAAGTTATGACCATTTTATATTTATGCAAATGAGGCTTTCTAAAGTACAACTGGGCGTGTTTAAAGTAAAAGTACAACTGGGCGTGTATTATGTGCGTACATCTGGGCGTTTTTACTTCTTTTACTAGCTGGGCGTTGTGAATGGGAGTGTATGATGCTGACGAATCAGCATCATCCACTTCTCTTCGTTAACACCCAGCTTCTGGCAGTGCACAGACACAGCGTGTTCTCGAGAGATCACGCTGTGACGTCACTCACTTCCTGCCCCAGGTCCTGCATCGTGTCGGACGAGCGAGGACACATCGGCACCAGAGGCTACAGTTGATTCTGCAGCAGCATCGGCGTTTGCATGTAAGTCGATGTAGCTACTTACCTGCAAACGCTGATGCTGCTGCAGAATCAACTGTAGCCTCTGGTGCCAATGTGTCCTCGCTCGTCCGACACGATGCAGGACCTGGGGCAGGACCTGGGGCAGGAAGTGACGTCACAGCTTGATCTCTCGAGGACACGCTGTGTGTCTGTGCACTGCCTGAAGCTGGGTGTTAACGAAGAGAAGTGGATGATGCTGATTCGTCAGCATCATACACTTCTATTCACAACGCCCAGCTAGTAAAAGTATAAACGCCAAGATGTACACACATAATACACGCCAAGTTGTACATAAGTACAACTGGGCGTGTTTAAAGTTAAGAAAGGCTCATTTGCATAAATATAAAAATGGTCATAACTTGGCCAAAAATGCTCGTTTTTAAAAAAAAAAAAAACGTTACTCTTATCTACATTGCAGAACCGATCTGCTGCAATAGGAGATAGGGGTTGCAAAATCTGGTGAGAGCCTCTTTAACATGCTCCACTCTATTGGCATAACTTGGTTTTCTTCCTATCTCTCTGACCGCTCGTTCAGCGCGTCATTTGCGGATTCTACTTTTTTCCCTTGCTATCGGGGTTCCCCAGGGATCAGTCCTAGGTCCACTTCTCTTTTCTCTCTACACAGCGCCTATTGGACAAACCATCATCAGATTTGGCTTCCAGTACCATCTCTACGCTTATGACACCCAATTATACGCCTCTTCCCATGACATCACCCCTGCTCTAATACAAAACACCAGTGATTGTCTGTCCGCTGTCTCTAACATCATGTCCTCACTATCTAAAACTGAATCTTTCTAAAACGGAGCTCCTTGTGTTCCCACCGTCTACTAACCTACCTAAACCTGATGTCTCCATCTCAGTGTGTGGCACAATCATAACTCCTAAGCAGCACGCCCGCTGTCTCGGGGTTATTTTTTACTCAGATCTTTCGTTTACTTCATTCAATCACTTTCACGCTCCTGTCACTTTCACCTCAAAAACCATTTCCAGAATCCGCCCTTTTTTTACGGAGGAAACCACCAAAACTCTCATTGTTGCTCTGATTCACTCTCGTCTTGACTACTATAACTCATTACTAGTCGGTCTTCCCCTCACCAAACTCTCCCTTCTCCAATCTGTCCTCAATGCAGCAGCCAGGCTCATCTTTCTGATCAACCGCTGCACCAACGCCTCTAATCTGTGCCAGTCACTGCACTGGTTGCCCATCCCGTTCAGAATAAAATTCAAACGTATTATTCTCACTCACAAAGCTCTCCACAGTGCTGCACCTCCTTACATCTCCTCCCTCATCTCTGTCCACCACCCTATCCGCACTCTACATTTTTGCCAATGACCTTAGATTAAAATCCTCCATAATCCGAACCTCCCACTCCTGTCTCCAAGATTTTTCTCGTGCTGCACCCGTCCTCTGGAATGCGCTACCCCAGACAATTAGATTAATTCCCAACATCCAGAGTTTTAAACGTGCCCTGAAAACACATCTTTAGACATCTTCCTATGACATTCCCTAATCTGACTCCTTTCCCTGGCCCCCCTTTTACATTTGTCATGAGGACTTGACCCCCTCATTCAGCAGTATAACCCACACTCCTTGCACCCTAATACACTTCATGTCTGTCATACACAGATACTGGCTGGTGACGGCTCATGCAGCTTTATGTTACTACCCCATACATATAAAAGATGGCTGGACCATTGTACTTAGAAAATGTAAAATGCGCTTGTTTTGTTTGAATCGTAAATTCATTTTGTCACTATGTAATGTCTGATATTGTCTGTTCAAGTTCTCACTAAATTGTAAAGTGCTGCGGAATATGTCGGCACTATATAAAGATTACAGACTTTTCTTGATTGGTTTTTGGGCGCCATGTTGCATTTGCAGAGCCCCCAAGTAGGGCCACATGCACACGACCGTAAAAATCTGTAATTGCGGACCTCAATTACGGACTCATTCACTTCTATTGTCCAGGAACACACCACCCAGTTTACCGTAATCACAGGTCGCGATTGCAGGCACGGCCAGCCGCCCACATTTTAGGCCAGTTCTCCCATACAAAGTATGGGAGCGCGAACCGTAAAAAGCAAAAGATAGGACATGTCTATGGCCCGGATACCTTCCCGTAAATAAATGCCATTTGGCTTTTGGAGCGCAGATTTTGCTTCGTGGTAGTTGTGTTTGGGGTTTTGCTGCGATCCCAGTTTATAATGTGGGGGCATATGTTAGCTGGGCGGACTACATCGGGGTATATGTAAGCTGGGCGGAGAACATCAGGGCATAATAAGAGGTTATAATGGGGTAAATAAATAAATTCATTGATGTGTGGCCGGTGTCGCACTGAAACGGTGCCCAATTTTAACCGCTTTTGGAACGCACTCTGCACATTGTGTCGCAATATTCTGAGTGCCAGAAATCTCCCTTCTTTTTTTTTTGAGCCAATGGAGCTGTGTGAGGGCTTATTTGTTTATTTTTATTCCTTTTTTGGCAAACAAGGTGACCAAGAACCAGCAATTCTGTCAATGTTTTTGACACTTTTTTTTCCAGTGTTCACTGTGGGCTATAAATTACAATTTTACTTTATTCTGCGGGACGATACGATTACGGCGATACCATTATTATACAGTTGTTATATATATATATATATATATATGTGTTCGTTCAATAAGAAAATAAAAAATCAATTTTTTTTTTTTAATTTTATGTCGCCATATTCTGAGAGACATAACTTTATTTTTCCGTCAAAAAAGCTGTGGGAGGTCTTGTTTTTTCGCAGTACGGGCTGTCATTTTTATTGGTACAATTTTGGGATACATGAGACTTTTTTATCACTTCATTCTATGTGAGGGGGTGATGACCAGAAAAAAAAACAGCGATTCTTTTACGGTGTTAGCCATCCAAGAAAAATAATGTGATATTTTTATAGTTTGGGCCATTATGGACGCGGCATACCAAATCAGTGCACTTTTTTCTAATGTTTTCAGTTTTTCCTAGTATAGATTTATTATAGTAAAAAAGGCTGTTATTTTGTTTTTTTCAATTTGAAACTGCTATACAACATTTATTTATTTTATTTTTTTTTTAATTCCCACAGGAGACTTGAAGGCATAAAGCCCTGATCGCTATTCGAATACACCGCACTACCTACATAGTGCAGTGTATTAGTTATACACTGACAGCAAGCCTATTAAGCTCCGCCTCTGGGCAGGGCCTACTAGGCTTCCGTACTTAGCAGACCAGGAGGCCATTGTTAGGCCTCTGGTTGCCATAGCAACCATCGCCTCCCCCCCCCCAACAATGTGAAAGAAACAATCTAGATGCAGCAATTTCTTTTGATCGCTACATCTAAGGGGTTTATCAGTCAGATCGGAGGCTCTCTATGGTCCTGGCCTTACAGCAGGGTGTCAGCTGTAATCTACAGCTGACACTTGCTGGTGACGGCGCGGGCTCCGCTTCTGAGCCCGCTCCATGACTGTCACTTAAACTTACATGCTGTTGCGTTAAGTACCTAACTGCAGCGACGTAACTGTACGTGATATGTCGTTAAGGGGTTAAAGCTGTGAACATGAGCTCAGTTTTCCTGTGCCAAAAAAAAAAAAAAGTGAAAGAAGCACAACATCTTTAGACCAATTGACATTGTGAATTATTGGAAATCACCTCCAACAGACTAGCACGTTAGACATGGTAATAACGGAGTGAATTGTATAATATGGCTGGGTTCACACGTTGGTCAAAATAGCACGGCTTTGTTACAGCTCACGGCAAAAAAAAAATAATTTTTAAAATGAGGCTTCCTTGGAGGTCAAAACTGGCTGCAGCAGGAAGGGTTAAAAAAAAGCAAAAAAAAAAGTTCAAAATATCAAAATTGCCTGTGGCAGCAAAGGGTTAAGGGAACACGTGAGAAACTTTCGTTTTGGTTGGAGTTTCCAGTAATACCCGTTGACGTAGTCAATGACATTACTGACGCGGCTTCAAGATAAGGGGTGTGGTCTAGTATAGATCTCCGCCCATAATTTATACTCCAAAAACAGAACCCTTGAATAACATTAACAACTTGACCAGCAGAACGATCCAAGTGACTGCAACAAAACTCTACGCTCACAATCTAATCTGTCCGGAACCGGCCACAAGCCTCCACTATCGTTCTGGGCCGTCAGTGATCGCAAAGAACATACAGCAGTATTTAAAGCCACATGCACACGACTGTAAGGGTTTCTACTGTCCGCAAATACGGATGCACATTCATGGATGTCCGCAATTATGGAAGCGCCCATAGACTTCTATGGGAGAGTCCGTGCCGCAATTGTGGACAAGAAAAGGAAACATTCTATACTTTGAGGAGTTTCTGCGGCAGAGACACATCCGTGAATATACTGAAAGGCGTCCGTGGTGTGTAGAAATAAATGGGTCCCCAATTCCATCCGTAACTGCAGATGAAAACCACGGTCGTGTGAATGGGGCCTGACCAAATGACGGCAAAAAAAATGTAATCTTTGCTACAACATCAATGACTTTCCATGAGGAACTGAATAAAACACTTCATTGCGAATTGAACAAACAGCTGGAGTGAAATCTATGCCCCCTTTACCCACAGTCCTGTAATGCCATCCAGCGCGGGTTTACGTGACAGCGCCTATTAACCTCTAACCTAATAATGCTGGGATTACAATAGTCACAGACGGCAGATAAATACTATCCACAAGAAGCCCGAGCGCAGCTTCTTAAAGGGGAACCTCTCACTTGGCTGCAGGTCTCTAGTTATGTGAAGAAATCAGCGACACTTTCTCTTTAATGATTTCTGTGGTGGGTTCGTCAAATGGTTTCCCCCACCAGCGCACACAACATGAAGACGGAGCAAAAAGATCAAGACTTCTATTATTCCAGATGGGAAATAAACTCACAGGACGGTGGTAGAAATTCTGACATGGTTTGCAAGAAACGCTCGATAAGGAGTAAAGGCCCCTTTACACCGGCCGAGCGCCGATCAATGAGACATCGTTGATCGGCGCTCGTTTGCTCCTGTCACTCGGAGCTATGGGTGTGGGATGAGCGGTTGTTACTCTGATCGCTCGTCCCCATATATTATCTTCATGTTGGCAGCGCGTCGCTCTGTTTACACAGGGAGATGTGCTAAAGACAACGATAATATTTTAGTTTTTTTTAAACGATACGATCAGCAGATGATCGAGTGTTTGCTCATTTATCTGCTCATCGCTCCCTTTTTACTCAGGGCAATCAGCAACGAGCGTTCTATGAATGATCATCTGCAGGTGTAAAAGCCTTTAGTTATATTCACACAATGCAGTTTTGGAAGCCATAACCAGGAGTAGATTTAAAGAAAAAAAAAAAAAAAAGGGGGGGGAGATAGAATCTGTCCTATATACTTCCTCTCCCTTTACAAGCCACTCGAGAATGTGGCTTTAGAAACTGCAGTGTGAATGAGGCCTAACAGAATGCAGATTGTAGTTTTAAATTGATGTATATCCCTAAAGGGGGAAATCACATGATCTCTCTACACACTTGTGATTGGTTAAGAGAGACTGCGCACCCACTCTGCCCATACCCCACTACATATGCTCGTTCACGATTATTGGCCCTTGTAAACATGGCATCGATTTGTCGACCGATCACATTGTTTGTGCTGCCTACAAAAATCAAAGTTGTTGGCAGCAAATCCCCCCCCCCCTCCCCCCGTGTAAGCAGGTGACGTGCAGCCAATGATCCAAAGTAACGGGGACGAACATATTACGATCATTCCTCCCCATACAGAAAGCATCGAGCCGTGTAAAGGGTCAACCAGCACCGCACCGGTTATACCGTCCTCCAATATCAGGGCATTTAATAGATACTCAAAAGTAAAAGGGACCAGTCGGATTATAAGAATAATTTTAGCATCTATAGTACCAAATCCACGCCTTGAACCCCTTTGCATCGTTGATAAACTTGTGTAGCGGTTTTTAAATCTTTATTAATCGTAATGATGACCGATCTGACGTGGGAACAATGATCGGCTGTGAGGATCATACCATTCTGTAACATTTAGGGGACACTCAATGAAAGACAACGCTAACTAAACTTGGATTAAGAAAAAAAATCAATAAATCCTGACACATATGGCAGCTGTAGAGACCACCCAGGACCGTACACCGTGAATACAGCGTCTGTGTGCGGAGTGTACAGCGCAGTCCTCCCGTACCAGCCCACAAGCCCCATCATTCAACACAAGAACAGTGACAGATCGCGGAGCCCACGCCTCCCCCAGACTCCCGGGTACCTGGTCTCCTCTCCCCCCGTTTCTCGATGGCAGTGTCGGTGCTGGAGGGGTCTCGACTACCGATTCCCTCCTGTCACTCAGTCGCCGCTTTACAGTCTGTCTCAGGGGGCAAAGGAGGGGGCTCCGGAGAAACCAAGTGGAATCCAGGGAGGCAGGAAAACTGGGGACCAGCGTCAGGAGAGCTTCTGGCTTCGGAGAGGACGCTCTTGGCTCGGATAGTGACAGGGAGTAAGGGCTCCTGGTGTGCGCGCCTCTCCCCCGGGACACGGCCAGGCTCCCTCTGCAGGGCGCTGTCACCTCCTCCAGGTGTGTGCGGGGCCTGGCGGCGCTGAGGGGGGAGGGCCTCCTTTCCAGCGAGGAGGGCAGTTGCTCGCTGTTTTCCTCGGCTTTCCCCTCAGAGCGCTAGTCCGCTGACGGGAGGCAGAAAATGGGCAGCTGCGGCCATTTTGTTGCTAACTGACAAGAAGCCAAAAGATGGGCGCGGCCAAGCAAATGAGTTGCTGGGCTGCCAGTCGTTCAAAACATTTATTGGCTGTTAAGTTATCAGGGGGGCGTATTCCCTGAAGATGGGCGGAGACTCGCTTAGACTCCGTGCAGTAAGGTGAAATGACTATGGGGGCGTGTCAGTATGATTGAATAAGGGCGGTCCTGAAAAGGGGGATGTGAAGGGGGTGTCGTTTCCTCCCGCCTTATCCCCTACCCGCACCAGGACGTAACTGTACGTCGTTGCGGGAAGTTACTTCCCGCACGAGGACGTACAGTTACTGAGTTAATCCCGGTGCACACTGTCGGCGACCACCGGGAACCAGGAGGTCAGCTGTCGCCGACAGCTGACACTCCCCTCTTGCCGGCCAGCGGTCCTTTGCCGCTGATTTCGGCGCATTAACCCCTTAAATTCGGCGATCGGGTGCAATCGCCGAATTTTAGGGGTTTCTAACATATCGGCAGACCCCCGTCCGAAATCGCGGGGTCTGCCGATAGTTAGTATGGCAAACGGAAGCCAAACAATGGCTTCCGGGTCTGCCATGGACAGAAGCCCATCAGGACCAACCTTCGGCTGGTCCTGATAGGCTTCCTGTCAGAGTGACAGAAAGTCACTGTGCCGTTCCCGATGCACACTGTCGGCGACAGTGTGCATCGGGAACTTGGAGATCAGCTGTCCCCGACAGCTGACACTCTCCAGTGTTGCCGATCAGCGGCTCATCGCCGCTGATTTCGGCAATTAACCCGTTACATGCGGGGCTCGATTGCGATCTCCGCATGTAGCGGGTTTGTTGCGCATCAGCAGTCCCCATGCAATCGTGGGGGCTTCTGATGCTTGTGATGGCACCCGGGGGCCAGACAACGGCCCCCAGGTCTGCCATGTATGTCAGCCTATGAGGATCAGCCTCTGCTGATCCTCGTAGACCAACTGTCAGAGTGACTGTGACGTCACACTGACAGTTGGAATACATTACACTACCTAGGTAGTGTAATGTATTCTAGCAGCGATCAGAGCTGCAGGTCAAAAAAAGAAAGTGTAAAAAGTAAAAGAAAAGTTCATAAACAAAAATATAAAGTGTAAAAAGTAAAAAAAAGTTAATAAAAATGTTTTATAAAAGTGTAAAAATAAAAAGGTTTTGTTTTCCTATAATAAGTCATTTATTATAGGGAAAAAATGAAAACGTTAAAAAAAGTACACATATTTGGTATCGCCGCGTTCGTAACGACCCAATCTATGAAACTATAATGTTAATTTTTCCGCACGGTGAACGCCGCAAACAAAATAAACGGAAAACTGTCAGCATCACTATTTTTTGGTCACCACCCCTCCCAAGATATAGAATAAAAAGTGATCAAAAAGTCGCATTTACCCCAAAATGGTACCAATAAAAACTACAACCCGTCCCGCAAAAAACAAGACCTCCCACAGCTTTTTTGATGAAAAAATAAAAAAGTTACGGCTCAGAATAGCGTGTCCCAGAAAATAAATTATTTTATAGAAACTTAATTTTATTGTGCAAACGCTGCAAAACTTAAAAAAAACTATACACATATGGTATCGGCGTAATCGTACCGACCGGCAGAATAAATTAAAACGTAATTTATTGCGCACGGTGAACGCTGTAATAAATAAAGAATTTAAAGCGCCAAAAATCGCTGTTTTTTGGTCACCTTAGCTCTAAAAAAGATCCTGAGGGGCCAAAATGCTCACTATACCACTAGAAAAATTCCTTGAGGGGTGTAGATTCCAAAATGGGGTCACTTTTGGCGGGTTTCCACTGTTTTGGTCCCTCCGGGGCGTTGCAAACCCGACACGGCACTGAAAACCAATCCAGCAAAATCTGCGCTCCAAAATCCAAAAGGCGCTCCCTCCCTTCTGAGCCCTGCTGTGGGTCCAAACATCAGTTTACGACCACATATGGGGTATTGCCGTAATCGGGAGAAATTGCTTTACAAATTTTGGGGTGCTTTTTCTCCTTTATTCCTTGTAAAAATGAAAAAATTCTATGTTTCCACAGAAAAATAGGTGATTTTCATCTTCACAGACTAATTCCACTAAATTCTGCAAAAAAACTGTGGGGTCAAAATTCTAACTATACCCCTAGAAAAATGCATTGAGGGGTGTAGTTTCCAAAATGGGGTCACTTTGGGGGGGTTTCGGCTGTTTAGGTACCACAAGACCTCCTCAAACCTGACATGGTGCCTAAAATATATTCCTAAAAAAAGGAGGCCCCGAAATCCACTAGCTGCTCCTTTGCTTCTGAGGCCTGTGTTTCAGTCCATTAGGACACTAGGGCCACATGTTGGATATTTCTAAAATCTGCAGAATCTGGGCAATAAATATTGAGTTGCGTTTCCCTGGTAAAACCTTCTGTGTTACAGATTTTTTTTTATTACAAATGAATTTCGGCAAAAAAAATGAAATTTGTAAATTTCAGCTCTACTTTGCCTTAATTCCTGTGAAACGCCTAAAGGGTTAAAATATTTTCTGAATGTGGTTTTGAATACCTTGAGGGGTACAGTTTTCAAAATGGGGTGATTTATGGGGACTTTCTAATATATAAGGCCCTCAAAGCCACTTCAGAACTGAACTGGTCCCTGAAAAAATAGCCTTTTGAAATTTTATTGAAAATATGAGAAATTGCTGCTAAAGTTCTAAGCCTCGTAACGTCCTAGAAAAATAAAAGTACGTGAAAAAAAATGATGCAAACATAAATTAGACATATGGGGGATGTTAACTAGTAACTATTTTGTGTGGTATTACTATCTGTTTTACAAGCAAATACATTTAAATTTAGAAAAATGCTAATTTTTGCAAATTTTTGCTAAAATTTGACGTTTTTCACAAATAAATATTGAATTTATCGACCAAATTTTTTCACTAACATAAAGTACAATATGTCACGAGAAAACAATCTCAGAATCGCTTGGATAGGTAAAAGCATTCCGGAGTTATTACCACATAAAGTGACACATGTCAGATTTGAAAAAATAGGCTGTGTCCTGAAGGCCAAAACAGGCTGTGTCCTAAAGGGGTTATAAAGGGCGGACTAGTGGGTTGTTTATGTTTTTTTCCAGTTGACAGTTTCAACAGATGGCGCAGTGCGCATGCGCATAACACTCCAGTGGGAAAAGCCCATGTCTGGAATAACTTGACAGAATAGCCAAGCTGGCTGTATAGTACATTGGAGACTATGGGCTTCTTATGTCAATGTTGTCTCAAATAAGAAGTGATTTCACAAAAAATTATAGTTGAGCTTTCCTAAGTTTCACTGAGAGAATAAATCGTGAAAACTGGTTGCTATGGGAAACAAGGCCATGTAAAGGGAGGATTGTTAGGACAGTCGCGATCCGAATATAGTAGACAGCATCAAATAATGGTGCCACAGCCACATACGTGAATAGAGGATAATTGTGTGACTTCTTCCACCACGCTTCTCCCTCTATTTTAGTTGTGCATACTCATATACTACACAAAATACACTGGGCAGACTTATCAAAACTGTCTAACAGTAAAACTGACCTTGTTACCCATAGCAACCAATCACTGTGCACCTTTAATTTTTACAGAGCAGTTTAAGAAATGAAAGCTGAGCCCTGATTGGTTGCCATGGGCAACCATGGCATTGATAAATGAGGCCCAGTCTAGCAGTCAGGCTTTCGCGTCATAACTTCCGTTTATAACATAGCCATGACAGTTTTAAAACGGATACTAGCAAACAGAGGCGTAACTTGAAGCTCCTGGGACCCAATGCAAAATCTGTAACAGGGCCCCTCACCTACCATTTTCTTTTTATAGTACTGGTGTCTACCTTTGGGGTAGAGGGTCCTTTGCCCCCCCCCCCCCCTGCTAATGAACCCCCACAGACCCCATTAATGGAGTGTGTCGAGGTTCCAGTATTTTTTATAGCAAGAATATCGCTGTAGACTACACTATTCTATCCGTTCAAAATACCGGAAAGACTAACGGTCCTAAACACAAATGTGAACAGAGCTTAATTCATGCACATCCAAATCTGTCCATTAAATGAATTCATTAAGGGGTTACCCGAAGTGCCATGACCCGTTCAACATCCCTTGGAGATTTCAGTACCTTGTAGCTATATCCAGGAAAGCCAATTATTTCAATTACGCTGTAGTGCATGGGATTATCCTAGCAATGCTAGAGCAGAAAAGCCATGAATTTGTGGAAGTCAATGGCCTTTTACCATATTTTAGGAATTTTAATTGCTGATTATGAGGAGAACTATGCCAAAACCAAATAAAAAACATTGTCACAGTCTACTTTGCACAAAGACTAGGAATATAAAGACAAACACTATTGTGACATCAGCATAGTAGAACACGTCCAAGACAAACACTGTGATGACATCACCATTAATAAACAGTCTCACCATTAAAATAGAACATAGCTTATAAAGAAATGCACAGACTATTGTGATATCGCCACAGTAGAACACATAGAAATAAAGATAATAAACTATTGTGCCATCTTTACAATAAAACACAGGCCAATTATCGGGTAAACGATCGTTCATAGAAGGCTCGTTGACGATAATTGCCTTGTGTAAACAGGGCAGCGATCAGCAGATGAACGAGCAAACCATTGTTGATCTGCTGATCGTATCATTTAAAAAAAGTAAAATAATATTGTTGTTGCATCACAATAATGTATGGGGACGAGCGATCAGAGTAACGAGCCCTCGTCCCCATACTACCGTGTTTCCCCGAAAGTAAGACAGTGTCTTACTTTCTTTTTATCCCCAAAAGCCCCACTATGTCTTACTTTCGGGGTATGTCTTATATTGTAAAAAAATTGTCGAATTTATTTATTTTTTTTTTTCACAAACTTTATTTAACTGTTTTACATTTTTTTTTTTAGTCCCACCAGGGGACTTCACTATGCGATGTGCCGATCGCATATATAATGCTTTGGTATACTTAGTATACCGAAGCATTATTGCCTGTCAGTGTAAAACTGACAGGCAACCTATTAGGTCATGCCTCCGGCATCGCCTAACAGGCAGATGCTGAAGGCAGACCTGGGGGTCTTTGTTAGACCCCCGGCTGTCATGGAAACCCGACGGCGACCCGCGATTTGTTTGCGGGGGCGCCGATCGGGTGACAGAGGGAGCTCCCCCCTCTGTCAAACACATTAAATGCCGCTGTCACTATTGACAGCGGCATTTAATGGGTTAAACTGCCGGAATCGGCGAGCGCTTCGATTCCGGCAGTTGCAGCAGGAGCAAGTGCAGGGGACGGCGCGGTGACGTATGGAGAGGGGGGTGGCGCGGAAGTGGGCAGGAGGCCGCAATACCCCCGTGTTTCCCCGAAAGTAAGACATATGTCTTACTTTCGGGGTACGGCTTATATTAGCCGACCCCCCTGAAACCCCCGATACGTCTTACAATCGGGGGTGTCTTACTATCGGGGAAACACGGTAGATCCTTGTGAAAGGAGCAAATGAGCGCCGATCAACGAGCTGTCTCGTTGATTGGCGCTCGTTTACACGGCCCAGGACGGGCTGTGTAAGGACCTTTAGAAGAAAGACAACCTTCTTTGAGACATCATCACCATAGAATACAGATTAGGGAAAAAACAAACACTACTGTGACATCATAGCTACAGAACACAAGTTATGAATAAAGACAGTCTATTACTATCAAAATTGAAAACAGACTAATGTGACATCACAATAGAACAACCTAAAACTAAACACAAACAGTATTATGATATCACAATAGAACACAGTCTAGAAATACATCTTGAAAATTAATAAACAGTCTCTTATTACACCATGAAAATAGAACATAGCATATAAAGAACGCAGACTATTGAGATATCACCACAGTAGAACAAACACTAGACAAAAGATAAACAACTATTGGGACATATTCACAATAAAGCACAGCCTAAGAATTAAAGGCTATGTACACCTTTTAAATGTATATATTTTTTAAAATAAAAAGTCTATCAGTGTGCTTGGTGCAACTTTCTAAATACTTTTTATTAAAAACTAGAAAAAGCACCCGGCGCTGCCCGGGTATAACGTGTCGGTCTGTCTGTGTCTTCATTGGATTTGTTCCAAGGGTGCCCAGGAGGTCAATCCATGCCCTCGTATTTTCTTGGTTTACGGGGAAATCGCTAGTAGCCCTATATACCCC
The DNA here is from genome assembly GCF_050947455.1 of Rhinoderma darwinii. Classification (NCBI taxonomy): domain Eukaryota; kingdom Metazoa; phylum Chordata; class Amphibia; order Anura; family Rhinodermatidae; genus Rhinoderma; species Rhinoderma darwinii. The sequence continues at coordinate 46,305,374 of NC_134699.1, read as the reverse complement.
GGCAGTTCCACACTGTTTATTTAAATTTTAACTTCCTAAATACCTACACAACTAAACTGGTGGGAAATGGAGTCAAAAGATTGTCTGTTGATTAACAACATTGGCAGTTGTATTACCAGTTGGCCATAGACTATGGTTGTATCATAATTGAAAAAGGCATCATGCATGAAAGCCCACTCATTAGCACGCTGAACATCATGATGTTCTCTTATCAGCTTGCTTTCTGGATTGGGTTTTGGGCAGGAGTCTCTGCACTTCTGAGAGCCACCTGTCTGATCTGTTGTTGAGAAAGCCAGAGTTTGCTGAGGAGTTTCAGCAGCTCGAGCAGCAGTATGACACATTTGATCAGCTTGCAGTTGGGCAAAAGAAGTCTCTGCAGCTAGTAATGGAGCTTTCCTCCTGGCCATCAGTAATCTGATTGGTTTCTATGGGTAATCGCTCCCCTTACCAGAACTTTTGGGCCTCCAGCACCCATGTAGGGTGGAACGGGCACACAGTGGGCCCAGATCCGAGACATCAACCACCAATTGATAATACTCGTCTGCCACGCTCTAGACTGGTCATAATGAAATTGCTTGAATATAATGACAAGGTGGCCCTTACGAAAGCATACCGTCGCAGATCCAAGCCCTTGGAGATTAGGGGCATGAAGATTTAACTTTTTGAGGACTACTCGATGGATGTCTCCAAACGTCTCAGATCTTTTAGCAAGATATGCACCGCTTTATTTCAAGGAAGGCAACAATTTACCCTCCAATATCCAGCTACCTTACGAGTGTGCCAAGCAGACGAAACTATTCGTTTATACAATGTGTACGGCCCTAATGCCGCTAATGCATGTTTCTTTTGCAACGTGGAATCACAAATCCAGCTGGATCGTACGAAGTTCTTGGTGTTAGGGGGAGAGTTGAACACAGTGATGCTACCAGGGGAAGATAGGAGTGCAGTAACCCCTTCATAACGGCACAGGGATTTTGTTTTACCTAACTTTGCAAGACACAATACGCTTACAGGTGCCTCGCGATATCTGCATCCGGACACCAGGGAGTTCAAACATTATTCACACGCCCATCAGTCCTGGTCTTGAATTGACTACTTTTTAGTGAGTTTAGTTTCTACCCGACTCCTGATAGAGGCATCGATTGAGGATTTAGTTATTTCTGACCACTCTCTGGTTACAATTACCCTTGCTGACACTATTGCTAAAGGTACAGATTTTTTTTGGCGTTTTCCTTCCTTTTTAAGAAGGATGACAGTTTCATACAGAAATTACAGGGTTGGTGGCTAGAATACGAGGGAGATTATCGATCTCACCGCTCTGGCTCACGGCCAAGGTGGTGATGAGGGGTAAGATTATGTGACACATGTCTACCCTTAAACGCAAGACAACTGTAGAGTATAATACTGTGAGTAAGCATCTGCGGGCTGCATACACGGCATTTCTACAATCTCCGACAACAGATTTGAGAGACAAATGGAGAGAGTCAAAAGTACAATTTGACCACTGGCTAGAAAAAAGGGAGAGTATCTATAGGTCACAATTCGAAGCTGATCTGTTTAGACATGGTAATAAAGCAGGCAAACTCTTAGCTCGTCTGGCAAAGGGGCGACATGCCCCAACTCACATCCCAACCCTTAAAGATAAGCAAGGACTGCCTACGTCAGATCCCTAAATACCTAAACAGATCAACACTATTTTACAGTCCTTTTATGAGTCACTGTATGCTGATGCACCTATTGATTTACATAAAGGTAAGGAACTATTGGATGAGATACCTTTGCCTAGACTCACACAAGGTCAATGTGAGCTGTTTTAACGCAGAAATTACAACTGAGGAAATTCAGGGAGCAATTAAAACTTTTCCCACTGGAAATGCCCATGGGCCGGATGGGTACACAAGTGAATTTTACAGATCCATGAGGGATAACATTCGCCCATTATTGTCAGATTACTATAAAGAACTGCGGAGAACAGGGACATTCCCGGCCGAAGCCAAAATGGCATATATTAAGGTGTTGCCCAAAAAGGGGAAAGATCCTTTGGACTCAGGGTCATATAGGCCGATATCATTGATAGATAAAAAACAGAAACTTCTGTCTAAAATATTAGCGAATCGTTTGGCTTTGTATATGCCTGTCTTGGTGGGATGCTCCCAGGTGGGATATGTGAGAGGTCGAGCTGCAGTAACAAATTTGCGTAAGGTATTGACGGTGTTGGAGACGGGGTGTCACCATCCGCACCTAGATACCAGACCAGCTTTACTGGCACTGGATGCTAAAAATGCATTTGATAATATTCAGTGGGGCTGGCTGGGGATAGTGCTGGACAAAATGCATGTCCAAGGAGCATTTAGGACTATTTTACATGGCCTTTTATACCAACCCCCCAGGATTTCTGTCAACCCCCTTCCAGTTGTTCAAAGGGACACGTCAGGGTTGCCCCTTATTGCCACTATTGTTTCATTCAGCATTAGAACCAATGGCGCGATTCTTAGAAGGCGCTGCTCTATTTAGTGGTATATGAGTAGGGACTAGAGAAGTGAAGATCGCATTATTTGCTGTTATACTCTTTCTGTCTGACCCCCAGGGGCATTTGGTACCTATATATAACTTCCTGTCTCAAGTTGGATTATGCTCCGGCTACAAAGTTAATGTAGAGAAGAGCGAACTTTTAGAACTGGGACAACTGTGCCAGAGATTGCAATGGCAATTAATGGGATGCAACATTTTTCCTACTCGAAGTTGTATCACATATCTCGGTATTAAGATAGGGAAATCCCCTGAGCAACCATATCGTTTACATTTTTTGCCACTCCTTCAGAAAATTCAGTTGGAGCTCACAAGATGGTGCTATCTACCGCTGACATTTCTAGGTAGGTGTCACTTAGTAAAAATGATCAGTTTTACTAGGCTTCTATATTCCTTACAAACGCTTCCACTTTTGCTCAAACATGTAGATATCTCTAGACTGAATTCCGCCTTCACGCGTTTCATATGGCCGGGTAAAAGCTCTGTTGACAGATACTGGTACAGTAATTGTTACGTCCACAGTTCAGTGAATAACAGAGCTAAAAAAAAGATGATCGGCCTAATTGTGCAATAAGTCATAGTATATGTACACTAAAACATCTGACGTGCAAAGTTATAAAAACACAAGTACGCTACACAATTAGTTAGGACACAAGTGTTTTTTTGTTAGATAATTTTTTTTAAACGCAACCAAATTTTATTAACAAAAATACAAAATAAACTAACATGGTTCCTGTGCACCAACATGGTGCCATCAAATAAGATCAAACCGATCCACAATTAAAGGTCAAAAAGTTCATGACCTAATGGTCCAGCAGTAGAGGAAACAGGTCGACCTGGGGCATGTCTGTCTGACATTTCGTGGCCCTGTTGATGCCCTTGGTAGGGGTATGCCACGTTCCCTGGGTAACTTTGGCCACTTGATGAGGAGCCATAGTAATTAGGCCGTACGTTCATGCCTCTATCCTGGCTGAACAGGCTAGGTGAGGACTCGTATGTAGGCCTATAATGGGTAGTGCGCGTAGGTTTGCACTACAGGAGTGACCGGGTTTGTTAAAGGTGCTCTACTATCAATGGGCTCATCGTTGTGGGGACGCCACAAATCGACTGCCCGGAAGATGGGCCTTGGATCATTTGGTGGGATTTCTGCCTGGAGCATTACGATAATCGCTCCCTGCACTCGCTGTCGATGTTCCGGAGGAAGGCGAGTTAGATGGGTGAGACTCCGTAGGAATGTCTCCTCTGGATTTTCAATGCTGTTCTTATTCAGGTAATCCGGGACTCTGGAGTAAATTAGAGTCCTGGTGTCCGCAGCACTAGCAGGAGTCCCGCGGCTGCGCTGTGAAGTGCTCTGAGGTGCAGTGTTTGAAGCCACCCGAGTCATGGCGGATGTCTCAAACGTGTCCCCTGTTGCCACATGAGGAGATTCGCTCATGGGAGTTGACTGTGCTTCGGGCTACTCTAGTTGACTGGCATCTGAGTCCACTTCCTTGGCATCTTCAATATTGTCGCATGTTACGTTGAAGAAAATAAAATTTTTAATAAAATCATATTAAATTACAAGTACATTTTGTCGAACATACTACTTTTTGCATAATTAATAAGGGATACCCTTTCCTCATAATAAGCCATCAACTGTATATCCTATTGGTGGTTGGTTAGACTACAGGCACCCATGACTATCAGCTGTATTGAACGTTGCATAGCGCTCGAACCTACAGCAGTCTTTCAACTACATAGTTTGGAACCTGTTTGTACGGTCAAATCCTGACACACTTGTAGTGGGAGTTCACAGAAGTGTGTACTGTGAATTGCTGCTCAAAGTGTGTGCCATTGACATTACAATCAGGTTAAAAGAATGAAGGGGAAGCAGGCCTTGTAGAGGTGCTGCTAACACAAAAAATAGGAAACATTCATGCGATATTTAAACAAAATAATACTAGGTCTGTAATACGTCATGACGATAGTAATATTCATTTAATTCTTAAGAAAAAATAAAAAAAATAAACTTACAGACGAAGTTCCATCACATTTCAAGAACATAAGCTGCTGGGTGAACATGTACGCACTTTTTATTTTTTTATTTTAACGGACCATGTCCGCTTTTTCCAATTTGGGACCGCTCAAGTCGAAATTAGTCCTGGCACGAATTCCAATAAATTGTAATCTCGTGTAATGTTTTTTTAAAACATTTTTTTATTATTGCTCTAGACATAGAACAGGCCATACGTGTACGTATGATCATTGGTGGTCGAAATAGATGCACCCCCCGTGGATCAGCTGAAGGGGCCGTGGCGATTGTGCGGGGTATCCTGTTTATCCTCTGACACACTTGGAGCTGTGCATACTGTATACCACACCCACAATTGTGTTTGCAAAGCACATTAATGAGACGTTAATCATTGAAATGGACGCAGCGCTCGCACATGCACAGTGGCTCATTTCAACAAAACATTTCCGTGTGTGTGTAAGTTTGACCACAAACAAGCATACATTAACCCCTTCAGGACTGAGCCTGTTTTGGCCTTCAGGACGAAGCCGATTTTTAAAATCTGACATGTGTCACTTTATGTGGTAATAACTCCGGAATGCTTTTACCTATCCAAGCGATTCTGAGATTGTTTTCTCGTGACACATTGGACTTTATGTTACTGGCAAAATTTGCCCGATAGATTCAGTATTTAATTGTGAAAAACACCAAAATTTAGCGAAAAATTGCAAAAATTAGCATTTTTCTAAATTTAAATGTATCTGCTTGTAAAACCGATAGTAATACCACACAAAATAGTTACTAGTTACCATCCCCCACATGTCTACTTTAGTTTGGCATCGTTTTTTGAACATTATTTTATTTTTCTAGGACGTTACAAGGCTTAGAACTTTAGCAGCGATTTCTCATATTTTCAAGAAAATTTCAAAAGGCGATTTTTACAGGGGCCAGTTCAGTTCTGAAGTGGCTTTGAGAGTCTTATATATTAGAAAGTCCCCATAAATCACCCCATTTTGAAAACTGCACCCCTCAAAGTATTCAAAACAGCATTCAGAAAGTGTATTAACCCTTTAGGCGTTTCACAGGAATTAAAGCAAAGTAGAGGTGAAAGTTACAAATTTCATTTTTTTTATACAAAATTCATTTGTAATACATTTTTTTCTATACCACAGAAGGTTTTTCCCAAAAAATGTAACTTATTATTTATTGCCCAGATTCTGCAGTTTTTAGAAATACCCCACATGTGGCCCTAGTTCGGTTATGGACTGAAACACAGGCCTCAGAAGCAAAGGAGCACCTAGTGGATTTTGGGGCCTTCTTTTTTTAGCATATATTTTAGGTACCATGTCAGGTTTGAAGAGGTCTTGTGGGGCCAAAACAATAAAGACCCCCAAAAGTGACCTCATTTTGGAAACTACACCCCTCAGGGAATTTATCTAGGGGTATAGTTAGCATTTTGAACCCACAGTTTTTTTGCTAAATTTATTTGAATTAGTTTGTGAAGATGAAAATCTACTTTTTTTCTGAAAAAACGTAGAAAATTGTAATTTTTTCAAGGTATAAAAGAGAAAAAACACCCCAACATATGTAAAGCAATTTCTCCTGATTATAGCAATACCCCATATGTGGTAATAAACTGCTGTTTGGACCCACAGAAGGAAAGGAGCACCATTTGGATTTTGAAATTCTGATTTTGCTGGAATAGTTTTCAGTGCCGTGTCGCGTTTGAAATGCACTGGAGGGAACAAAATAGTGGAAACCCCCGGAAAGTGACCCCATTTTGGAAACTACACCCCTCAAGGAATTTTTCTAGGGGTAAAGTTAGCATTTTGACCCCACGGTTGTTTTGCTGAATTCATTGGAATTATTCTGTAAAGGTAAAAATCGACTTTTTTTCTGAAAAAAGGTAGCCATTTTTAATTTTTACAAGGAATAAAGGAGAAAAAGCACCCCAACATTTGTAAAACAATTTCTCCCGATTACGGAAATATGCCATATGTGGTAATAAACTGCTGTTTGGACCCACAGCGGGGCTTAGAAGGGAAGGAGCGCTATTTGGCTTTTGGAGCTCAAATTTAGCTGAAATGGTTTTTGGGTGCCATGTCGCATTTGCAAAGCCCCTGAGAGGCCAAAACAGGGGAAACCCCCCAAAAGTGGAAATTACACCACTTAAAGAATCTATCTAGGGATATAGTGGGCATTTAGACCCCACAAGTCTTTTGCAGGATTTATTAGAATTAGGTCGTGAAAATGAATATCGACATTTCTTCCACTAAAATGTTGCATTTTTTCAATTTCACAAAGGATAAAGGGGGAAAAAGCTGCCCAACATTTGTAAAGCAATTTCTCCCGAGTACGGCAACACCCCACATGTGGTCATAAATGGTTTTTCATTAGAAAGTAATTAACCCTTTCTGGAGTGATCCATTTTTTTCTTTTCCTTCTTAGTTTTTTCCTCCCCGCGTTCCAAGAGCCACAACTTTTTTATTTTTCAGTCAATAGAGCGTTATGAGGGCTTATTTATTGAGGGACGAGCGGTCGTTTTTATTGGTGCAACTTTTTGGTACATACAACTTTTTGAGCACTTTTTATTACATTTTTAGGTAGAGCCAAGGTGACCAAAAAAACTGCGATTTTGCCGTTCTAAATTCTTTATTTTTTACGTGAGACGCTCCATACATCACCCCCCACACTACGACATGCTATGTCATGGTGCGCGCAGGGGTTAATGCGCAGCGCATGGTGCGGAGTGAAAATTACAATTTTCCACTCATATGCCATTTTAGTGCACTATATGTTATGCCCAGTTTGTGCCACTGAAGACAAATAACTCAAAATATTAACCGGGTTCTCCCGGGTATGGCGATGCCATATCTGTGGACGTAAATTGGTGTTTAGGCACGCTGCAGGACTCAGAAGGGAGGGACGCCACTTGACTTTTGGGGCACAGAGTTTGCTTGGCAGTTGTTCTGTTTGGGGTTTTACTGGTGTTTCAGTTTATAATGTGGGGGCATAGGTTATCTGTGCGGAGTACATCAGGGTACATGTTATCTGTGCGGAGTACATCAGGGTATAATAAGAGGGTATAATAATGCAGTAAATAAATAATAATCCGCAGATGTGTGGCCAGTGTCGCACTTATAAATGGCTCCTGATCTTATCTGCTTTTGGAACACTCTGCACATTTTGCATCGCCATATTCTGAGAGCCAGAACTGTTTTATTTTTTCTCCACCGGAGCCGTGTGAGGGTTTATTCGTTGCGGGACAATCTGTAGTTTTCATTGGTACCATTTTGGGGTACCAGAAATTTTTTTGATCATGTTTTATTCCATTTTTTTGGCAAGCAAGGGGACCAAAAACCATCAATTCTGACAATGTTTTTTATTTGTTTTTTTTTATGGCCTTCACCCTGGGCTATAAATGACCATTATACTTTATTCTGCGGGTCGATACGATTACAGCGATACCATATGTATATAATTTTTTTATGTTTTGCAGCGTTTGTGAAATAAAATCACTTATTTATAAAATAAATTATTTTCTGTGTCACCATATTCTTAGAGCCGTAACGTTTTTATTTTTCAGTCAAAAAAGCGGTGTAAGGGCTTGTTTTTTGCGGGACGGGATGTAGTTTGTATTGGTACCATTTTGGCGTACATGCGACTTTTTGATCACTTTTTATTGTATATTTTGGGAGGGTTGGTAACCAAAAAATAGTGATTCGGGCACTGTTTTTCGTTTATTTTTTTCGCGGTGTTCACCGTGCGGGAAAAATAATATTACAGTTTTATAGTTGGGGTCGTTACGAACGCGGTGATACCAAATATGTGTACTTTTTTTAACGTGTTAATTTTTTTCCTATAATAAAAGTCTTATTATAGGAAAAAAAGCATTCTTTGTTTATGTCACTTCTAACTTTGATTTTTACACTTTTTCAAAATATTTTTATTATCTTTTTTTAACTTTTTTTACTTGTCCCACTAGGGGACACTTAGACTGGCAGCTCTGATCGCTGCTGGAACACATTACACTACACACGCAGTGTAATGTGTTCTAACTGTCATTGTGACGTAACTGTCACACTGACAGGAAGCAGAGGAGGAACGGCCGGAGGCTGATCCTCCGAGGCTTCCGTACATGGCAACCCGGAGGTCATTGTCTGGCCTCTGGTTGCCATGATAAGGATCGCCAGCCCCCGCAAATACATGTGGGGGGCTGCCGATCCGCTGTAAACCTCTTCGATGTGGTGATCGCAATCGACCACCGCATCGAAGGGGTTAATTGCCGATTTCAGCGGCGACAGGCCGCTGATCGGCAACGGGGAGAGCAGGGCTGACACCCTGCACAGTTAACCGCCGCTGCGGTGTAGCGCCGCGCGGCGGTTAACTTTTAAAGCGCGGACGTAACTGTACGCCCAGGTGCGCGAAGTTACTGCTTATCTGGACGTACAGTTACGCCAAGGTGCGGGAAGGGGTTAATGGCATAATAACAAAACAAGTAATAAATAATCAATCAATTACAGCAAGTGCACTGTATGTATTTACTTACTTATTTTCTGACGCTGTGCACTTGTTCCTGGCTCCCATCTGCGCTGCAAAAGCCCATTTGCAAGTTCCTCCCATGCTGCATTCTTTTTATAGCGGTCGTGGTAGGAGTCTGACCTATAGTTCTGGGTAGTCATGCACCAGGCTGATCTATTTCTCCACATCCATCTTGTCTGTTGATTGCTGGGAACTTTAGCATGCCCTGCCGTTGCTTGGCAACGGATCCGTCAAAAATGGACGGCACCTGGATGCCTTCCGTGTGCCGTCCATTGTTTTGATGGACCCATAGGTTTCAATGGGCGGGACGGACACTGAACAACGGACAAAAATAGGACATGTTCTACTTTTGACAGAACGGACAAACTGAACTGTTAAAACAACGGAAGTGTGCATGTCTCCATTGAAATTAATGTGTTAGCGTGCTGTCCGTTAAAAAAAAATGGATAGCACCCTGAAGAAAATAACTGAAGAGGGCATGAGGCCTTAGGTGCCCTAAGGCCTCATGCCCACTTGGGCCCACCAGTTTAAATTATTATCCAGGGGCCCCACTGTCATTCTGTACAGAACCTTTCTACGTCCACTTTTATTTGCATTGTAAACTTTTCTGTTTTCATTGTTCACACACAGGTCATATAATTAATAAAGTCTAAAAGATTATTTGTGAATAAACCAGAAAAAAATTGTCATTAGCAGAAAGCATTTGTCTCCCAAACAGCTGTAAATAAAGTTTCCTTGTGCAGGACTTTTGGGGCTGATTATTGTGTCAGAACTTGGGCCCACTGGATGATTCTATGGTGGTCTAGTGGGCCATACTTTCCCTGAATACACAATGACAAGCATTATTCCAACAATGCTCTAATAAACAGTGCTTCAATGAGAGAGTGGCCCGGCGACATAAACAGTGCTATTCAGAGCGTGTCCCCATGCGCAATGCTAGCCAGAGAGTGTCCATACACTGTGCCAGCCAGAGATTGCTCCACTGGCAACATTTTCTGCTGCATGTGAACATGCCCTTAATATTCCTTACTTGCAAGCCACTCTTTTTTTTCTTTTTTGCATTTATATCACCAGTACAAGGGTTCATGCGTATAACTGTATTACAGATCTGTTTTGTACAGATCTGTAATGTGCCCATAGCCTGCACTATACTATACTGCCCAGGGGCGTAACTAGGAAAGACTGGGCCCCATAGCAAACTTTTGACTGGGGCCCCCCCCCCTGGGTGTCACACAACCCCCCCTTGTAGATAGTGCCTTTTTTACAGCCCCCCTGTAGATAACGCCATACAGCCCCCCCCTGTAGATAACGCCATACAGCCCCCTCTGTAGATAGCGCCATACAGCCCCCTGTAGATAACGCCATACAGCCCCCTCTGTAGATAGCGCCATACAGCCCCCCTGTAGATAACGCCATACAGCCCCCTCTGTAGATAGCGCCATACATCCCCCTGTAGATAACGCCATACAGCCCCCTCTGTAACTAGCGCCATACAGCCCCCCTGTAGATAACGCCATACAGCCCCCCCCTGTAGATAACGCCATACAGCCCCCTCTGTAGATAGCGCCATACAGCCCCCTGTAGATAACGCCATACAGCCCCCTCTGTAGATAGCGCCATACAGCCCCCTGTAGATAACGCCATACAGCCCCCTCTGTAGATAGCGCCATACATCCCCCTGTAGATAACGCCATACAGCCCCCATGTAGATAACGCCATACAGCCACCCCTGTAGATAACGCCATACAGCCCCCCTGTAGATAACGCCATACAGCCCCCTCTGTAGATAACGCCATACAGCCCCCTGTAGATAACGCCATACAGCCCCCTATAGATAACGCCATACAGCCCCCTCTGTAGATAGCGCCATACAGCCCCCCTGTAGATAACGCCATACAGCCCCCTCTGTAGATAGCGCCATACATCCCCCTGTAGATAACGCCATACAGCCCCCCCTGTAGATAACGCCATACAGCCACCCCCTGTAGATAATGCCATACAGCACCCTCTGTAGATAGCGCCATACAGCCCCCCTGTAGATAGCGCCATACAGCCCCCTCTGTAGATAGCGCCATACATCCCCCTGTAGATAACGCCATACAGCCCCCCTGTAGATAACGCCATACAGCCACCCCTGTAGATAACGCCATACAGCCCCCTCTGTATATAACACCATACAGCCCCCTCTGTAGATAACGCCATACAGCCCCCTGTAGATAACTCCATACAGCCCCCTCTGTAGATAGCGCCATACATCCCCCTCTGTAGATAGTGCCATACAGACCCCCCCTGTAGATAACGCCTTACAGCCCCCTCTGTAGATAACGCCATACAGCCCCCCTGTAGATAACGCCATATAGCCCCCTCTGTAGATAACTCCATACAGCCCCCTCTGTAGATAACGCCATACAGCCCCCACTGTAGAGAACGCCATACTGCCCCCCCCTTGTAGAGAACGCCATACAGACCCCCTGTAGATAATGCCATACAGAGTCCCCCCTGTAGATAACGCCATACAGCCCCCTTTGCAGATAACGCCATACAGCCCCCTTTGCAGATATCTACAGAGGGGGCTGTATGGCGTTATCTACAAAGGGGGCTGTATGGCGTTATCTACAGGGGGGACTCTGTATGGCGTTCTTTACAGTGGGGGCTGTATGGCGTTATCTACAGAGGGGGCTGTATGGCGTTATCTACAGAGGGGGCTGTATGGTGCTAACGCCATACAGCCCCCCCTGTAGGTAACGCTATACAGCCCCCTGTAGGTAACGCCATACAGCCCCCCCTGTAGGTAACGCTATACAGACCCCCTGTAGGTAACGCTATACAGCCCCCCCTGTAGGTAACGCTATACAGCCCCCCCTGTAGGTAACGCTATACAGCCCCCCTGTAGGTAACGCTATACAGCCCCCCTGTAGGTAACGCTATACACCCCCCCTGTATGTAACGCTATACAGCCCCCCCTGTAGGTAACGCCAAGCAGCCCCAATCCCCCCAAAAAATCTGACCTACAGTGTGTCCTACAAAAGACATGTGTGATCGCTGGCAGCGATAGGGAGAACGGGGGACCGAAAGTCCCCCAAAGTTCTCCATGACTAACCTCTGACTTCCGGCGTCTGCGCAGCTCAATAAAAATGAAAGGAGCACTGGTCACGCATGCGCACAAGCGCGACCGGCGCTCCATTCATTTCTACGGAGCTGCCGACAGACCCCGGAAGTCCGAGGTTTGTGATGGAGAACTTCAGGGGACTTTCGGTCCCCCGTTCTCCCTATCGCTGCCAGCGATCACACATGTATCCCCTATCCTGTGGATAGGGGATACATGTATTTTGTTTAATGGCAGAGCGGGGAGATACCTCCCTGCTCTGCCGTAGTGTTCAGTGGCGTCGCGCTGTAGCAGCCATAGCGGCAGCTAGCGGAGCCTCCGGCCATGGTGGGGGCCCGTGCCGGCGGGCGACACGGGCCCCCTCATGCCGCGAGCCCCGTTGCAGCCGCTATGGCTGCTACGGCGGTAGTTACGCCACTGATACTGCCTATACTGTACCTCTGTGTGGCTCCGATTTTACACAGGGGGACATGGAGGCTTTTTTCTGATGGATTCCATGAGAAAGTATTTTTTCTAGGGTAGAATAATGTGCAGCTTACAGTGTCTGTAATACATACCTGTAGGAATGGGATAGGCTCCAAACATTTTGAACTGCTTTCTATTTTGTTGTAAAATATTTAACTAATTGCGGTCTGTCATGCCCATGGCCGCGGGCCGTCAGGCTCACTCACCTCCTGACGGCCGCATCCATGGATCTGTGAGCGCTGGTCCCCATCTACTCCTCAGGAGACACCAGCGCTTACTTCAGCTTCTCACGGCCGGGTCCCGTAGTGTGCGCGCGCACGCTCGTGCCCGCTCTTAAAGGGCCAGCGCGCGCATCTGAGTTAAAATTACAAAATTAGCCCATGAGCACCCTGGACTATAAGAGGGGCCCAGCCCCTTCCTGCCTTGCCTGAGCTTTGTTGTTGTTACCCTAGTCTGCCTATGCAAATGGTCTCCTAAGTGTTTTCCAGTTCTCAGTGTTTCTTGTTCCTGCTACCCGTAACCTGTATCCCGTGCTATCCTGGTCAAGTGCCGTATTGAGTTGGAGTCGTGCTGTGCTGAATACTACGCCTGTCCTGCTACACCACGCCTGGTGCCGGCCTGCTGCCTAAGTCCTAGCCAAGCCAGTCTTTCTACTGTCTGAGCTACCACAAGTACACCTATACAAACTAAAGACCGTGACCTGTGTCCTGTTGGCTAGCTGCCATACCATCAAGGTGGTACGGCGCAGTGGGTCCACGTACCCAACGTGACACGGTCCAAGTTCACAAGCCTAATTCTTTATCTCTCTCATACTCCCCGGTTCCTATCTGAACCATAGACCCCTTTCTATACTCTTTGCCTAGGCTATCTGCTCTTTTACCACATTCTTCCTATTGTGTCTGACCTCTGCTTCACAGTGTACTCTCTAGTTTGTATTTGTATGCTTTGTGTTCTGCCAGCTTTCTCTCCACTTCCTACTAAAGTCTACACGTAGCTAGTGGCATCGTTCCCACTGGCTCCAAGAGGAGCAAATTCCTCCAAAAACGTTTATTCCAGAGGAAGGATGCAGCCTCTTTTTTTTCTTTTCGGATATTTTAAGAACAGTGTGTGTAGTTGTACTTGTTCTATCCCGCTAAGTCACATACTAGAAAATAATAACCTCAGTATTTGGCTAAAGATTCACTAATGGTTTTTTTTTTTGCTTTGCTTTTATATATTTTACAATGCCAACTTGAAAACAGAAAAAAGAAAAAAAAGTACATAAAAAATAGTTACAAATGAGAGAAAAATCTAAGTAAAAATAAATAAAAGGGTGACATTGAATAATGAAAAAAACGTATCCATGAATAAATAACACAAAACACCAAATGTGTTGTGATATATGTAAAGAAATAGTGATCTCCCAGCCGTGGGCCCCCTTTGGGGGACAAAATTACTACACTATATATATATATATATATATATATATATATATATATATATATATATATATATATATATATATATATATATATTTTTTCCATTTTTACAGCCCATGTAGCACTTACCCAAAAAAGTTCACCTGGCTGAAAGTCAGGCCCCAGGCTCAGAGAACCCAAATTGAATTAGACCCCAGACTCAAGCCAGTAGTTGAATTCAGATCCCAGACTCAGAAACGCCGAAGGAAATTCAGACCTCAAACTCAGACCTAACAATTAATTTAGACCCCAGATTCAAAGACCCCAAATTGAATTCAGACCACAGACATAGGCTTGAAAAAAAATTCAGGTTCCAGACTCAGAGACCCCAATGTGAATTCACACTGTTCGGTAATATGTTCATATTGATATCCATCTTTCTTCTGTCTGATCCTTATGGGGCATATGGAAAGGGGTAGTTAAGATTAGACTTTCCTCCCAACCCTCTCCTGACCATGTCCTCTTGCGAGACCTACAGATAGAAAGTACCGTCTAGGACAGCGATCCACCTAGAGGTCTGGACAGTCCCTGTGCGGCACCTCCAAGGAGGAGCTGGAGGAAGATGAACTAGGTATAAAAATGGTTGTGGTGGTTGAGGGTACCCAAGCAAGCTAACAGGTTGCTTTGTCTATGATGAGACAACCCATTTAATCTGTTGTTTATCTTGTCTATACATTGAAAACTTGAACTAACGCTTGTATCATTGATATGGCTTTTCTTTTAAGCTTAGTTCATCAAGAAGTGCTTCTTCCAGAAATCTGACCCTTCTTAAGATCTATTTTTCAAAGTAATTATATTTGTCAAGCAATTTGACGGAGACCTGCTGTGAAGCAAGTGCCTATTGTCCATGACTCCCTGCTGCAACAACATATAGATTCTTTCAGCCCAAAAATAATCCTATTTTTCAACAGCATTGTGTCAATTTGATGATTCCATACAGATCTATTACAGCGCTGTCTGTCCCAGTTCTAAATGTATATACAAATAAAGCTTTGATCACAATCCTTTTCATTACTGGTAAATATATATAAAGTATAAACCAGATTAAAACATCATTTTCTGGTGTTTTTACTCTTTACCATTAACACCAGATTGGTTTTTGTAAATTTCAATAGTTTGCTTTGGGAATTGTTCCTTTTAATGCAAGTCTAAGTGCCTGAATGAGTAACCTGATACAATCACATAGCTGGAATTTAAAATCTACAAATGCTTTGAGGTGTAAAATACTCTCTGTGACCCCAGCTGGAGGAGGACCCAAGCACGCAGGTGTACAGATGGTTCTCTGTGGGGTAGAACAAGGTTTGAAAAATGTACTGTATTTCTATGTTCTATGTACAATGTTAGATCTAGAGTTCCACATGGATTTGTGTCCTTCAACATAATTAGAAGTCTTATGGACAGAGCAGAAACGACAATTTTTTTTACAGTGATTTGAAAAAGTAAGTACCCCCTTCAATGTTTCCTATTATTTGTCAAACTGTATTATTTCAGTTTTTTTTTTTTAAATAAATTAAAAAAATAATATTAGACAAAGGGAACCTTATGTAAATAAAATTTTAGAATTATAGGACCCCCTGCATATGTAGCGGATTTTCTGTGGATTTTCTGTCTGGGTTTGCGGGTGGAAAATCCGCAGTAGAAGACGATTGCAGGCAAGTGGATGAGATTTAAAAAATGTCATCCCCATGCTGCTGAACTTTTTCCACACAGAAATCAGGGCATGCTGCCGAGTTTGCTACAGATTTCCCCCTTTTCAACGTAGAAGGAGCAAAATCCGTAGCAAAATCCGCAGCAAAATCTGCACGTAGCGCGAAAGCGCTGCGGATTTCCTGCAGAAAATCTGCAACAAATTTGCTATGTATTCTTTACTGCATTTATTTAAAGTGACCCTAAGAACTTATAATTACTAGGTTGCCACTATTCCAGAGATACATAGGGGGTCTTCACACGGGTGTATCCTTCACCACGGCTGCTCATTGAGGTCCTGAGCAGCGGTTGTTATTAGCTTTCCGCCAATCTGTACAGGAAATAACTCTCTGAGTGTACTTTTACTCGGCGCCATGTGGGCCGTGTAAACGAGCGCCGATCAACGAGACGGCTCGTTGATCGGCGCTCGTTTGGTCCTTTCACAAGGAGCTAGTATGGGAACAAGCACTTGTTACTATGATCGCTCGTCCCCATACATTTAGATCATGTCAGTAGCACGTCTCCCTGTTTACACGAGGAGATGTGTTGCCGACAACGATAATATTTAAGACATTTAAAATGATACAATCAGCCGATGAACGAGCGTTTGCTCATTCATCGGCTGATCGTTGTCCTGTGAACGCTCGTTTGCCCAATAATTGGCCAGTGCAAAAGGACCCTTAGTGCAGAGTGTTTCTGGTCAGTTCATGACAATTGTTGGTCAGGACCTGAACAGGCAGCCGTGGTGAGGAGCAGGGACCAGGTAAATATAACTTTGGGATGTATTTTCAAAAAGTTACCAAAACACCCATATTACACATATGGGGGAAAAAAACCTTAAAGAGACATTAAACATTCATTCCATTTTATCTTTTCTTTATACTATACAGCTAAATGTTAGCTATTGGTGCCTTGGAGCAGCTAATTTGAGCTAGGAAAAGACTGTCTATGGTGTTTCCTAATGGTATTAGTGATAGGAAGTCTAGAATCCAAATTTCTGGCCCATGTTCATTACTTTATCTCACATATCTCCAGTTCTTAGAACCCCCAGAAACATAGGACTACATGCACTAACCTCAGTTTAGCAGTAATGTCTCATTTAATCTGCAGTCGTCTTAAAATCAACTTCTGTTTTTACACTCACTCATGCTTGACTCAGCAGCTCATCTTGTTCAGATTGGCTGCTTTGTATTTGCACAAGACCACCACAAATTCACCAGGAAGCCAATGCATGGGAAGCTGGTTTCCATCACATCAAAGACAAGAGTGTCAAGACTGGTTATAAAATAAAAGTAACTAAACAACGTGAAACAATATGATCAAGTAACTGCAACACAGAAGCTGAGCCTCTGATACAATAGTCTTGCTGAATCAGATCTTTTATTATTATGTTTCACACATTTAATTATGGCCACTCAAAGCCACATTTACTTCATCTAACCTATGCAGTCAACAACCTTGCTGCGTAGCTGCTGTGTGATCAGTGACCTGCATATAGACTGAGAAGAGCCATATCTAAGATAGAGAAGCGTGCGTGCATACTCTACATTACATACTTAAATCTGCTCTCCATCTAACACCCTATTGCACGCACATCAGAGGTGGCTTTAATATTTTATATGATATATTATTATGATGGGGTGTAGCTGTTAGGTATAGTGTGTTACATTATTTAATGTGGATAATCTGTGTGTGTCTGCTGTAATCTCATAACCTTATAACTACATGATAGTACTATATATAAATATTGTTTTTATATACCAGTATCGCTTTCTTCTATGCATTTGCCAGCTTTGACTGTACATTTGCCGATTCAACTCCAAGGACTGCCCATTGATGATGCCCACTGATGATGTCTAAATGTCTACTGAGTAACGCGGCCATGCCCGTTATCACGGCCAGCGATTGCAGACACGGCAAGCCGTCCAACGGGTCGTGCTCCCATATAAAGTATGGGAGGATGGTCTGTGAAAAGCAAAAGATAGGACATGTCCTATCTTTTGCAGCGGCTTTCTTCGGCCCGGACACATTCCCTTCGCGTTCGCAGCTGCGGGCGGTCAGCGACTGCAGGGCACAACAATACCCCCCCTTACGCCCCCTTGTCTTAGGTCCAGAGCTTTTGGAAGAGGAACTTTTGGATGAGGGTTGAGGCATTGATGTTCTCTTCTGGCTCCCAGGACCTCTCCTCAGGACCAAACCCTTTCCATTCCACCAGATAGAATGTCTTTCCTGCTATCCTCTTACAGTCCAGAATCTCTTTCACCTCAAAGATGTCGGAAGAACCGATGGGAGCAATTGCAGAAAGAGGAGATTTACTGTAGCGGTTCAGAAAAATGTAATCTGTAAATTTTAGCTCTGCTTTGCTTTAATTCCTGTGAAACGCCTAAAGAGTTAAGACACTTTTTGAATGCTGTTTTGAATACTTTGAGGGGTGCAGTTTTTTAAAATGGGGTGATTTATTGGGACTTTCTAATATATAAGGGTCTCAAAGCCAGTTCAGAACTGAACTGGTCTCTGAAAAAATAGCCTTTTGAAATTTTCTTATAGATGTGAGAAATTGCTGCTAAAGTTCTAAGCCTTGTAACATCCTAGAAAAAGCAAAAGACGTTAAAAAAACTATGCTGTTTTACAACCAGATACATTGAAATTTACAAAAATGCTAATTTTTTAACATTTTCTCTAAATAATGGTGTTTTTCACCAAAAAATATTACATTTATCGACCACATTTTTTCACTAACATAAAGTACGATATGTCAAGAGAAAACAATCTCAGAACCGATTGGATAGGTGAAAGAATTCCAAAGTTATTACCACATAAAGTAACACATATTAGATTTGAAAAAAAGGCCAAAACAAGCTGTGTCCCAAAGGATTAAAAAGTTGTTTTCTAGGTAATTTTACTTCCATGCAACATTAGTTTTTGTTGTTTAATCCTTATCCCAAATGTTTCTTTTACAACCAAATGTACTATGATTTTGATAGATATTTTTTTTAAGACGTGCATGTAGGTGTAGATGTGTGTTATACATAACGTTTTCACATCTTTTGTAGATGAAGGGTCTGTTTTTTAGTGAGAAACTTTAACTTTTATGCAAGTCTTTTAAAAATCTATAATTTTAATTACTGTTTTATGCAAAATTGCATAAAGGTGGCCAAGAGTTTAGTTGGATGATAATTTAACAATGTGCCAGGTGTCTACTTTCAGAAAATATTATATATAGCTACAATATGAAATATATGGGTACTAATATATATATATATATATATTTTTTTTTAATTCTATAATTCAAGTTTTATTTCTACTTGTCAAAAGTCTGAAAGTGTGTCCCAGTTACTAGAACGGCACAATTTCCTGGAACCTCTTATAGGTTAAGGGTTAAGGGACTTACAGACTTGTCCTAATTAAATGAAATTATATAAGGCAAAAATCTAAGTCAATGTCACATTTTTTTTTTACATTGCATAACCTGTACTATTAAACTTTGAGGACATTGACCTCTTTCACTTGGCCTTCAAGCAGCTTGGGAAATAATCCTACCCATTGAAGTCATTCTAGATTATACTCCACTTTATTTACTGGGACAATTATTCCCCTAGGAGCTCCACAGTTTTCAAAAACATATGTCTTTGTCCACAGTTGTTGCCGTGTTAGTCTTTTATACAGCATGATTCTTCTTTTCCTTTATATTCATGGGTGGCCTACTTTTCCTCTCCTTATTAATTCTAGAGCTGGAATCATTGCTCATTGTTATTAGGGACATTGGATCTCTCACCCACAACCAACTCCTCATGTTTACAACCAGCAAATGTGACCAATGGCATTGTTTGTTTTTTTAAATGGTCCCTTTTTTGCAGTCCCTAAAAATTAATGGCCTATCTTTAGGATAGGCCATCAATAGCTGATCGTTCGGAGTCCCATTCCAGGGGCCGCCTGCCGGTCAGCTGTTTTGAATTGCCTGTACATCTGTGTTGACGATTTACAATGAGCAAGTAGAAATGAACGACCCCTGGAAGAAGCCAGAATGCTGGCGAAACGCGCGTCGGGTGCTTAATCCACTATCCATTGGTGCTAACATTTGGCCAGAGCTGTCTCTGTTCAGCTCACAATAGACCACGCTATACAATACGGCTGACAGCTGTCAGCTGCTCTAGTGCGCTATACCATTTCAATTGCAGCGTGTTTTGCTGCCTAACTCAGAACAGTCGGGGCATATCTCCCTCACCTCCCGCCACGATATGGTCTGAGGCTAGTAACTCTATGTACAGCCCTCCCGGGGCAATTCAATTCACCCACGGGCTTTGACCGTAGGTGAGGTGTAGCGAGGCTGTGGGGTCTCGGTAACAGAGCCCTCACTACCCCACTCATTAATTCAGCCTACACACTGAGCCAACTGAGCGGACCTATTCACGAACCGCTCTGACAACAGACACGACCCAGTGAACGGCTGCAATTCACCGCTTCTGGGTTCATAACCAGCGGTGTTGGTAGCGTACATCACAACCGCTCTCTGCATCGCTGCTCCTCAGGCAGACAGCGGTGTGAAGGTGCGCTTGCAATCATAACTGCCCATTACAATCGCAGTAATAACGCCAGATGTGCATGTGGCCCGATCACCACTGCTCATCTAGTTATTGTAGGGCTCACTTTGACTCTAATCAGCTGCTTGCTGGTCTAACAACGCAGCAATAATTGCAAGAACTACCTTCTAGCACAGCTTATATTCTTAGCTGATACACTGTTCGAACTGTTATTTGGACTCCACCTCATATCATCTGGAGCCACAAAAATGACAAGTTAAAAATTAAATAAAAATAAAAATATAAATAACAAATAACATATCTTTTATTTACAGTTCAGCAATGTGTGCACCACAATGAAACACCAGTGACAAGTGTAAACATTGAACATAACACTAAGTGAAATCACTTTATTTACTCAATTCTTGAGCTTTGATAACTGCCTACCATTAACGCAGCAATAACGCAGGGTGTGCATGTGGCCTACTTCATACATGCCCACACAGTTAGTGTAGGGCTACTTAATTCCACTTAGCTGACTGCTATTACCACAGTGCAGCAACCATTACACGAGCCCACCTTTCTAGCACGGACCAGTTATTCTAGCCGACACTGTTCAATTGTCAATTTGATTCCACTTTGTCTCATCCAGAGCTACAATCTTTATTCATGGTGCAGCGATACGTGCACCATAATGGAACATTTGCGGTGGTGAAGTCACTTGATATTTTACCTAGTGATATCACTCAATATAACATCAAATTTCAGGCCAAGGGTGAGTTTGGGGGTCACTCACACATACCAGTTTGCACCAATGGACTTTTAATACATTTTAATGCTAATCAATAAAGGTTATTTATTAATTCCATTCTAGACCACATTTTCTCTCTTTCCCCCTTCCTGTTTAAATCGAAATGAAGGGGAAGCAGCGCTTCTATGAGCACTGCACCCCCTTCAAAGCAGCTGATCGGCTGGGGTCCTGGGAGTTGGACCCCGATCTATCAACTATTGATGGCCTATCCTGAGGATAGGCTATACATTTTTAGGGACTGGAAAATCCCTTTAATTTCTATATCACACTATTTATACATATATATATATATACACATATCACACTGTTTTCTGTCCAATGGAGAAGGTACAACTTTATAAATCCTGATCCACCATTGATATTTGTAATTTAAGTTCAATTAGAATATTTACTTAATTCAGAAGTTCATAAAGTTCTACCAGCTACAAGATATGTAGGGGAGGCTGCCAAAAGGGAACATTGCACCTAATACTCAATCTTTTTAGTATTTTATTGTTTTAAAATCAATCTTGTTGTAAGGGATGTGACTTTTTTCCCCCATCCTTTAGAGTAGTTTGAATGGCCAACAAAGGCTACCATGTCATAGTAGAACCCCCGAGATGGTCTTCAGCCCCAAGAAAATCAGCAAATACCAGGCTACTCTGTGCTTTAACACATACTAGAAGCAGCAGAACGGTCTCTTTATAGTAAGTTACGCAAGTAGTGGAATGTTGGCACAGTCATAGAATAATGTAGAATGATACAGGGCAGAGTGCACATGTTCCACTAAAAATGCTAAGTACACAAGGGAGATTTATCATAGGAGTTCCTCAACCCCTATGGACTGAAACGTACAACACAAGGAACCATGCATTCATTAAAATTAGACATCATGAAATACTTCTGTTTACCCCAAAAGTGCTGGGTTTGCACCTGTGATGCAAACTGCCCCTATATCTACCACCATTATATACACATTTCTCCTCTTTAGGTGTACCCTACACCTGCTTAGCTGTATTACACGTTGTAAAAAGTCTCTGTATTCGGACAATACTGCATATTTAAGCCCGAGAGCAGGACAGTTGTTTTTTGCCTCTTACTATATGCATTTTCTGTTCCCAGGGTTGGGATGCAAATTCTTAACAACAGGTTCTATGTTTTGCCTGCAAAGACGTACGTACCGTTGGGCCGCGGTGTATCGCGCCATGGCAATTGATTCTAATAATCAAATAAAACAATTACAATATTCCAAATACACCCTATATTAAAGTGGACTCTTAATAAAGAAATTTGCTGTCCAGAATGTTGATCTGGATTGCCACACTATGTATATAATTACATAAGTGTACATACCTACCTACCTACCCACACATTATATTAAACTAACCCATTATGTATAGACCTATATGCGCACATTCAATATCCTAAGCATGCTCAGCCCATTTAGTTGTGCACTGTGAGAAGGTTGGAGGATAGTGCGGTGTGGGCAGTAACCCGTGACAAATATCCCGGCTAATGCACAGATACGGTGCCAGAACCAAGCTCAGTACATATATATAACACCAGAACCAAGCTCAGTATATATATATATATATATATATATATATATATACACATACACACAGCACCAGAACCAACCTCAGTACAAATATCCAACTCCAGAACCAAGCATATATACTGCAACGAAGCCAAGCTTAATACAAATATACAGCACCAAAGGGAAGCTCAATACATATATACAGCACCAAAGAGAAGCTCAGTACATATATACAGCACCACAACCAAGCTCAGCATATAAATACAGCACCAGAACAAAGCTCAGCTCATATATACACCACCATAACAAAGCTAAGTACATAAATACTGCATTAAAACCAAGCTCAGTACATGTATATATGTTTTGAGCCTGGTTGTTATGATATATATATATATATATATATATATATATGTACTGAGCTTTGTTCTAGTGCTGCATATATATGTACTGAGCTTGGTTTTAGTACTATATATATATATATATATATATATATATATATATATATGTGTGTGCTGAGCTTGGGTATTATGATGTATATAACTCCAGAACTAAGCTCAGTACATATATATATATATATATTTATATATATATATGTTTATTTATATATATATATATATATATATATACAGCACCAGAACCATGCTCAGTACATATATACAGCACAGTACAGAAATAATTAGCTAATTCAGTTTAACCCCTGCCATATAAGTTTGTACGGCATAAAACTACAGCTCCCAGTATAGCCTGATTAATGGTAAGGATATGCTAGGAGTTGCTGTTTCACAAGAAAGAATACTCCCCTCATCTCGCTGCAGATCATACAGTGACTACAGTACTAATCAGTCACAGGGAGAATAAACATTTACATTTAGTGACTCAAAGGTGACGTCTTCTCAGATTAGAGTAGTTCTTTTTGTCTTTTCTTTTCCATCCGGTCCAGACCTCTAAGATGATGCCTCCTGGCCATGACACATTTCTGCAGCGTTTGCCGCTCAGATGTCTTCGGAAGCTTACTTTTTCAACATTTTCACACCTATAAACGAAGATAAAATTCTCATGGTGGCACACTTTATCCCCCTGAATATAATAGTATCATACACTGTGCTCCTGAATGTAATAGTGCTACACACTGTGCCCCTGAATAAAATAGTACCATACACTGTGCCCGTGAATATAATAGTACCATACACCGTGCCCCTGAATATAATAGTACCATACACTGTGCCCATGAATAAAATTGTGTCAAACACTGTAAAGTAATGTCACACACACACACACACACACACACACACCTGTAGATAGTGCCACTCACAATTCCCCTTGTAGATCGTGCCCCTCATAGAGCCCACAGTAGAGAGAGCCCTTCAGAGAGCCCTCTGTAGATAGTGCCCCTCATAGAGCCCTCTGTAGATAGTGCTCCCCATAGAAACCCCTGGAGATAATGCCCCCTGTAGCTTGTGACGCCTGTAGATAGTGGTCTACATGCTGTAAATAGTGTCCCCTGTAGAGTTCCCTGTAGATAGGGCCCCTGTAGATTGGGCCTTCTATAGATAGGGCCCCCTGTAGAGTCCTCTGTAGATACAACCCCCCATAGTGTCCCCTGTATATAGGGCCCTCTATAGTCTCCTGTAGATAGGGTCCCCCTAGAGTCGCCTGTAGATAGGGTCCCCTGTAGAGTCCTCTGTAGATAGGGCCCCCATAGAGTCCCCTGTGCATAGTGCCCCCTGTAGATTGTGCCCTCTGTATCATCCCCTGTAGATAGAGCCCCCTATAGTTTCACCTGTAGATAGGGCCCCCTATAGAGTCCCCTGTAAATAGTGCCCCTGTAGATTCCCTTGTAGATAGCCCCTATTGAGTCCCCTGTAGATAGGGCGCCTGTAGATAGGGCCTTCTATAAATAGGGCCCCCTGTAGAGTCCCCTGTAGATCCGGACCCCCCCCCCGTAGAATTCCCTGTAGTTAGGGCCCCCTGTAGAGTCCCCTGTAGATAGGGCAGATTATAGCATCCCTGAGGATAGTGTCCCCTGTAGATAGTGCCCCCTTTAGCGTGCCCTTTAGTTAGGGCCCCATATAGAGTCCCCTGTAGATAGGGCCCCTGTAGCATCCCCTGTAGATAGGGCCCCATATAGAGTCCCATGTAAATAGGGGTCCATATAAAGTTCCATGTAGATAGGGCCCCCAACACTACCCACTGTAAAAAACAAAAAAACATTATATGCCTACCTGTCCCTGTTCCCACGCCGTCCTCCAGCTGCGCCAGGCCTCATCCTGCGGAACGGCATCATCGCTAAAGTGCCGAATGGCGAGGCATCCTGTGTACCAGGGCAGCGCTAGCCAGATGAATTGTATGTGTGTCCTAAGGATGCGGATACAATTGAGTGCAGGGGACTGGTTCCGGGTAATAGGGTGCCTCTCTATGCAGTTGGCTTGTCTGCTCAACATGCATAATAACCGCTTCACCCCGGTTCTCCGAACCAGCTGTAAATTTAACAACCGGTTCTGTAGAACCGGGGCGAACCAGCTGGGTCCCACCCCTGCCTGTCCTGCAGCATAATAGGGTGCCTCTCTATACAGTTGGCTTGTCTGCTCGACATGCATAATAGCCAGGTTGAGGCATGTACACTTCTATTCTGATTGCCCATGCTCCTAAAGCTACTCATGGGTCATGGTCTACTTTGGTGTCCTGGTCTGATGACTGCTGAGCAAATGTTCATGCACTGGCCAAGACCTAGGGAGGCTTCTAAATGTTTCTGTCACGTCCTCTTATTGCCACTGGCTTACATGTACTAAATCCAACCCTATTCAAGTAGCTCCTCAGATTTGGTCACAGTTACATAGTTTGTACGGTTGAAAAAAGACATGTCCATCAAGTTCAACCAACTGCTTGAGCGTTCATTGTTATATCAGACAGTGACATACACTGATCCTAACCACCATGTGCAGTTTAAATCTTAGTGTACCATTTGCCAAGAAAATAAAATGGTTAAAGATTATATTTCTCAATTCTGTTCTTGGGCCAACAATGGATTAAGCCAGCTGTTAGACACTGGTGCAAAGTAGGGCTTTCACGCAAAGTAAAGGACATCTTTGTTCATTTAAAAATGCAAGAATTCCTACTTCATATAGTTGAAGTCAGAGAAAAAAAAATGTATTCTAAAAAAGTAAAGATTTTCTGATATCTATCAAAAATAGTCACAAACCCAGTCTGGCCAACCATAGCATGAACAACTATATTTTTTTAGAGCGAAAAGTGGAAGTCAAAAACTGCGCCAATGTCAAGGAAGAAGAGTTTTTTTTGGGAGAATTATGACAAATAATTTTGGTATTAGAATTTTTATAAAGTTATATAAACATCCAAAATTACTGCAAAAACCCCCTCTGATAATCTGGCTTTACTTATTATTGTGTGTATACTGTGTTTTATGCCTCTATCAGGTATCTTTACTACAGTATACTATTATATCATAGTAATGCAGTGGACTTTTCAATTTAAAAAGGCTCCAAATAGTCCCACACTGTCTAATGTGCCCTTGGTGCTTTGTATGTTGTGCTCTTCGCTCATCTGCCAAGTGCTGTGTTCTACAAGAATTACAGTGCCCTCTTTGCCAACTCCATGTGACATGAAAGATATGAAACATTTCCATCCAGTGATGACTTCTCCCACCTTTTATCAGCAGTATGAAAATTTACCCTGCCAATCTCCCTCTGTCTGCTTTCCGTATTTTTTTTTATCAGCAGTGTTCCAGCTGCTTGTCACCCACTCAGCAATCCGTTCGAAAAAAAGCCATTAAAGAGCTATTTAGAGAAAGCTCAGCACACAGGTAACGATCATAAAGGTGAGCAAGCAACAAACTATTATTTGCATTTAAACTGCCCTTTACAGTAATATATATATATATATATATATATATATATATATATATATATATATACACATATACACACATACACGTTTATATATATACACTATATGAACAAAAATATTGGGACACACCTCCTAATCATTAACCCCTTTCCCGCTTTGGCCGCTTTGTCTACTTTAGATTGGCATCATTTTTTGAATATCATTTTATTTTTCTAGGACCTCACAAGGCTTAGAACTTTAGCAGCAATTTCTCACATTTTCAAGAAAATTTCAAAAGGCTATTTTTACAGGGACCAGTTCAGTTGTAAAGTAGCTTTGAGGGCCTTATATACTAGAAACCCCCAATAAGTCACCCCATTTTAAAACTTCACCCCTCATAGTATTCAAAACAGCATACAGAAAGTTTCTTAACCCTTTAGACGTTTCACAGGAATTAAAGCAAAGTAGAGGTGAAATTGACAAATTTCATTTTTTTTGCAGAATTCCTTTTTAATCCATTTTTTCTGTAACATAGAAAGTTTTAACAGAAAAACACAACTCAATATTTATTGCCCAGATTCTTCAGTTTTTAGAAATATCCCACATGTGGTCCTAGTGTGCTTATGGACTGAAGTACAGGCCTCAGAATCAATGGAGCACCTAGAGGATTTTGGGCCTCCTTTCTATTAGAAAATATTTTAGGCACCATGTCAGGTTTGAACGGCTCTTGCAGTGCCAAAACAGTGGAAATCCCCCAAAAGTGACCCAATTTGGGAAACTACACCCCTCGAGAAAATGATCTAGGAGTATAGTGAGCATTTTTACCCCACAGGTTTTTTGCAGAAATTCTTGGAAGTAGGCCGTGAAAATTAAAATCTACATTCTTTCAAAGAAAATGTAGGTTTAGCAATTTTTTTCTCATTTCCACAAGGACTAAAGGAGAAAAAGCACTGCTACATTTGTAAAGCAATTTCTCCCGATTTAAAAAATACCCCACATGTGGTCCTAAATGGCTGTTTGGACACACGGCAGGGCTTAGAAGGGAAAGAGTGCTATTTGGCTTTTCGAGCTCAAATTTAGCAGGAATGGTTTGCGGAGGCCATGTCGCATTTGCAAAGCCCCTGACGGAACAAAACAGTGGACCCCATTTTGGAAATGACACCCCTTGAGGAAATTATCTAGGGGTATTTTGACCCCACAGATATTTCATAGATTTTATTAGAATTGGGCAGTGAAAATAAAAAAAATCCTTTTTTTTCAATAAGACTTTTGCGCAAAATGTTTATTTTTCTCAACAAATAAAGGAAAAAAATAACCACAATGTTTGTAAAACAATTTCTCCTGAGTACGGCAATACCCCATATGTGGCCATAAACTGCTGTTTGGGCACACAGTAGGACTCAGAAATGAAGGAGTGCCATTTGGCTTTTGGAGTACGGATTTTGCTGGATTGGTTTCTGGTCGCTATGTCGCATTTGCAAAGCCCCTGTGCGACTAAAACAGTAGAAACCCCCAGAAATTACCCCATTTTGGAAACTACACCCCTCAACGTGTCCACCTAGGGGTGTAGTGAGCAGGTGTTTTGCAGAAACGGATGATCGTCAAGGCTCATGATTGATAGAGTACCATGCGAAGTTGAGGCCTAATTTGGCGACTTGCAACGTATTGGTTCACAATTGCAAGGCTCTGATGTGAAATAATAAGAGACCCCTGGGAAATAACCCCATTTTTTAAACTACACCCCTCAAGGCATTTATTAAGGGGTGTAACAAGCATTTTCCCTAATATATGCCATTTCAGTGGCAAATATGTCGTGCCCAGCTTGTGCCACTGAAGACACACCCCCCAAAAATTGTTAAAAGGGTTCTCCCAGGTATAGTGATGCCATATATGTGGAAGTAAACTGCTGTTTGGGTACACTGTAGGGCTCAGAAGGGAGGGAGCACCATTTAGCTTTTGGAGCAAGGATTTTGCTTGGTAGTAGTTTTGTTTGATTATTACTGGTATTTCAGTTCATAATGTTGGGGTACATGTAAGCTGGGCAGAGTACATCAGCGGCATAGGCATGGTATAATAATGGGGTAAACAATAAAATAATCCATAAATATTTGTTACGCTGTGAAGCAATCCTTTCTGCACAGGTCAGTATCGCACTGATAAATGGTGTCCTTTCTTATCCCCTTTTGGTCCACACTTCGCACCTTTGCAGTTTGGGGAATTTTGCTGGGAAGTGTTGTCCTGGTATAATATGGGCCCTCCCCTTCCTGATCCCCTAATTTTAGGGCCTTGATATATCGCCACTTGAAACAGAAGAAGTGTTCCCCTCGGGCCTGCACAACCGCATATTTTTATTTCCTGAATTATTGGAGCCTTAACTTATTTTATTTTTTCATAGACGTAGTGGTATGAGGGCTGTTTTTTTTGCGGGAAGAGCTGTAGTTATTATTTGTACGGTTTTGGGGTACATGCGACTTTTTGATCACTTTTATTTCTTTTTTTTGGGAGGCAAGGTGATCAAAAAACAGCAATTCTGGCATAGTTTTTTTTATACAGCACTCACCACGCGTTATAAATTACATATTAACTTTATTCTGCGGGTCAGTCTGATCCCGGCGATACCTAATTTATAGAACTTTTTTATGTTTTACAACTTTTTGCACAATGAAAATACTTTTGTAAAAATAATGTATTTTTTTTGTCGCCAAGTTGTGAGAACCATAACGTTTTAATTCTTTGTCGACGGAGCTTGTTTTTTGCTAGACGAGCTATAGTTTATATAGATTCCAATTTTGGATACATGCGGCTTTTTGATCACTTTTTATTTCAATGTCTGGAAGACAAAGTGACCAAAAAAACAGCAAATCTGGCAGTATTTTTTAGTTTTTTTTTTTACGGCGATTTCAAATAACATAATAATTTTTATAGTTCAGGTTGTTACTGACGCGCTGATTCCAAATATGTATGATTTTATTATTTGTTTCTTTCAATAATAAATTAGGAAAAAAGGGCGATTGTGTTTTATTTTATTACTTGAAACTTTTATTTTATTTTTTACAACTTTTATCTTTTTTTACACTTTTTTTTTTTACACTTTTCTTTAGTCCCCCCGGTCGGAGCCTAATCGGCTTCCGTAATGGCAGACAGGAGGCCATTGTTAGGCCTCCTGCTGCCATAGTAGAAG
The DNA here is from genome assembly GCF_050947455.1 of Rhinoderma darwinii. Classification (NCBI taxonomy): domain Eukaryota; kingdom Metazoa; phylum Chordata; class Amphibia; order Anura; family Rhinodermatidae; genus Rhinoderma; species Rhinoderma darwinii. Next base: position 46,275,728 of record NC_134699.1, on the reverse strand, counting down.
TCGGCAGCCTTGCTATCGCATGACAGGGCTGGCGATTTGCTACAAACTTCTAAGATGCAGTGATCGCTGCATCTAAGGGGTTAATGGCAGAAATTGGAGCTGGCTCCGGTTCCTGTCAATACAGCGGGGTGTCCGCTGTAACATACAGCGGGCACCCGCTGCCGTTGACGCTTCTGAGCCGGAATCTGAGCCGACGCCATCTTGGCGATGGTACAGGAAGCCTTTTAGGCCCCGCCTCTGAGCGGGGTATAGGAGGCTTCCGTTGCTGGCAGACCGGAGGCCAGTATTAGGCCTCCAGTTGCCATTGCAACCCAGTGATCACGTTGCTGGGGTGCCAGTGGCTAAAAAACCCTCACATGCTGCGATCTCTATTGAACGCAGCATCTGAGGGGTTAATAGGCTGGATCGGAGGCTAGCTCCAGTCCTGGCCGTTACATCAGGGTGCCAGCTGTAACATACAGTAATAGTACTGCGCTTTGCGGGAAGCCCTGCCCGACAGCGCCGTATATATACGGCGGATGTTGGGAAGGGGTTAAATTCAGGTGTTTCTTTCAGTCCCATTGCCCTAGGTGTATAAAATAGATGACCTAGCCATGCAGTCTGCCTTTACAAACATTTGGAAAGAAATGGGTCTATCTGAAGTGCTCACTGAATTTCAGCATGGTACTGGAATAGGATGCCACCATTGTAACAAGTCAGTTTGTGAAATTTCTTCCTTCCTAGAAATTTCACGATCAACTGTGAGTGTTTAGGAACCACAGCAACTTAGCCACAAAATGATAGACCACTAAGAGTTATAATGCGGCGTCACGCAGTGCTGAGGCGCATAGTGCATAAAAGTTGCCAACACTCTGCTGATTCAATAACTGCACCGAACCAAACCTCCTCTGGCATTAACATCCGTGCAAAAACCATGCGCTGGGAGTTTCATGGCATGGTGTTCCATGGCCGAGCAGCTGCATGCAAGACTTACATCACCAATCACAATACTAAGCATCTTATGGAGTGGTGTAAAGCACGCCGCCACTGGACTGTGGAAACATGTTCTGTGGAGTGATGAATCACACTTCTCTATCTTCCAGTCTGATGGACAAGTCTGAGTTTGACAAATGCCAGGAGAACGTGCCTGCCTGCACTGTGCCAACTGTAAAGTTTGGTGTAGGAGGGATAATGCTATAGGGTTATTTTTTAGGGGTTAGCCTAGGCCCCTTAGTACTAGTGAAGGGAAATCCTAATGCTTCAGCATACCAAGACATTTTTGGACATTTATATACTTCTAATTATGTGGGAACATTTTGGGGAAGGCCCTTTACTGTTCCATCATGACTGTGCACCTGTGCACAAAGCAAGGTTCATAAAGGCATGGTTGGGTGAGTTTGGTGTGGAAGAACTTGACTGGCCCGCAGAACCCTGACCTCCATCCCATCGACCCCTTTGGGATGAACTAGAAAGGAGATTGCGAGCCAGGCACTCTCATCCAACATCAGTGTCTGACCTCACAAATGCTTTTCTGGATCAATGGGCAAAAATTCCCACAGACACACTCCAAAATCTTGTAGAAAGCCTTCCGAGAAGAGTGGAAGCTGTTTTAGGGTGAACCAACTCAATATTAATGCCTATGGACTTAGAATGGGATGTCAGGGGATGTCATAAAAGCTCCTGTAGGTGCCCAATACATTCGTCCATATAGTGTATATATATACAGGGTGCAGGGTGCTGTCGCCATTTTTTTATATCTGCTGTATATCTGCAGTCATAGGTGTTCTTGCACCTGCGTATTTTGTATCATTTAGTTGGAATGTGCTGTTCAATTTTTGTTATGTTTATGGTATCCATATATGTGGGGTTAGTGACTGCCTCCACTTGTTGTTCTTGCACTCCTCCCACTCTGCCCTGGGTGATTTTAATCAGTTCAATGCTGGATCCTACCATCCCCAGGTATATATGTAGGCTTAGTCCCAGTTCTGGGTGTATGTGCAGCGTAGGTTCCCACCTTACAGAGGTCGCCTTGTCGTGGCAGGTGGGCTAACACTTTTTGATCAAAATGTGCACTAAGAACCTCCCTACTTGTAGGTAGATTGAGCTTTAGTGCATATCTATTTATATTTAGTGGTTTAGGTGGCATTAGTGTTGCAGGGTGCTGTCGCCATTTTTTTTTATATCTGCTATATATATATATATATATATATATATATATATATATATATATATATATATATACAGTGGAGGAAATAAGTATTTGATCCCTTGCTGATTTTGTAAGTTTGCCCACTGTCAAAGACATGAACAGTCTAGAATTTTTAGGCTAGGTTAATTTTACCAGTGAGAGATAGATTATATAAAAAAACAAAACAGAAAATCACATAGTCAAAATGATATATATTTATTTTCATTGTGCACAGAGAAATAAGTATTTGATCCCCTACCAACCATTAAGAGTTCAGCCTCCTCCAGACCAGTTACACGCTCCAAATCAACTTGGTGCCTGCATTAAAGACAGCTCTTACATGGTCACCTGTATAAAAGACTCCTATCCACAGACTCAATTAATCAGTCTGACTCTAACCTCTACAACATGGGCAAGACCAAAGAGCTTTCTAAGGATGTCAGGGACAAAATCATAGACCTGCACAAGGCTGGAATGGGCTACAAAACCATAAGTAAGACGCTCGGTGAGAAGGAGACAACTGTTGGTGCAATAGTAAGAAAATGGAAGACATACAAAATGACTGTCAATCAACATCGATCTGGGGCTCCATGCAAAATCTCACCTCGTGGGGTATCCTTGATCCTGAGGAAGGTGAGAGCTCAGCCGAAAACTACACGGGGGAAACTTGTTAATGATCTCAAGGCAGCTGGGACCACAGTCACCAAGAAAACCATTGGTAACACATTACGCCGTAATGGATTAAAATCCTGCAGTGCCCGCAAGGTCCCCCTGCTCAAGAAGGCACATGTACAGGCCCATCTGAAGATTGCAAATGAACATCTGGATGATTCTGAGAGTGATTGGGAGAAGGTGCTGTGGTCAGATGAGACTAAAATTGAGCTCTTTGGCATTAACTCAACTCGCCGTGTTTGGAGGAAGAGAAATGCTGCCTATGACCCAAAGAACACCGTCCCCACTGTCAAGCATGGAGGTGGAAACATTATGTTTTGGTGGTGTTTCTCTGCTAAGGGCACAGGACTACTTCACCGCATCAATGGGAGAATGGATGGAGCCATGTACCGTCAAATCCTGAGTGACAACCTCCTTCCCTCCACCAGGACATTAAAAATGGCTCGTGGCTGGGTCTTCCAGCACGACAATGACCCGAAACATACAGCCAAGGCAACAAAGGAGTGGCTCAAAAAGAAGCACATTAAGGTCATGGAGTGGCCTAGCCAGTCTCCAGACCTTAATCCCATCGAAAACTTATGGAGGGAGCTGAAGATCCGAGTTGCCAAGCGACAGCCTCGAAATCTTAATGATTTACAGATGATCTGCAAAGAGGAGTGGGCCAAAATTCCATCTAACATGTGTGCAAACCTCATCATCAACTACAAAAAACGTCTGACTGCTCTGCTTGCCAACAAGGGTTTTGCCACCAAGTAATAAGTCTTGTTTGCCAAAGGGATCAAATACTTATTTCTCTGTGCAAAATGCAAATAAATATATATAATTTTGACAATGTGATTTTCAGTTTTTTTTAATATAATCTATCTCTCACTGGTAAAATTAACCTAGCCTAAAAATTCTAGACTGTTCATGTCTTTGACAGTGGGCAAACTTACAAAATCAGCAAGGGATCAAATACTTATTTCCTCCACTGTACATATATATATATATACATACACACACTCCTCAACATTGAAATTGCAACATCAAGAAAGGCAAGCCGTAAGGTAATGCAGATAGAGGAAGTAGCAGGTGTCGCTAAGATTGCAAATGTCCACATTTTCAAGCACCTCGCTCCAATCTGTGGCATGTGGGAGCGGCACAAAAGCCAGATTGAAAGCAACGTTTTTTAGCCACATGAAACCACAAAAATCGGATCAAGTGGTATGGGATGATTGGGCAATGCTTTCTGTTTGTTGACATGCCAGTTATCGGCACATGTCGCAAACTGAGAGGGACAGAATCCTTCAACTGAGGCGCTGCACGGACGGATTGCCTGATTGGCGTGTTGTGATCCATTCTGTACTGCAAGTGAAATTGGACAATTCTGATGGACAGTTTCGACACAATCCATCAGAAGGCGTTAGCACAACATTGGGCTATGAGCCAGATGTACAGCTACATGTGTTCCATTGACCACACAACACCGCTCTCAAAGGCTATCATGGAGCACAGCAAGACGGCAGTGGAGGCTGGAATGGAGGTCTATCCTCTTCAGCGATGAGTCACGCTTTTGTCTCGGACGCAATGATAGCTGGAGATTAGTCTGGAGACCACATGGGCAACACCATGAAGAGTTCTTAACAAGGGAATGTCACACCTGGTGCTAGTCGGACCCGTCTAGTCTTTATATCAGTTACACTAACAGCTGGGCATTACATTGATTTGATTGTGGAACCAGTGGTACGGCCATTTCTCCAAAGTCTCCCTGAAGCAGTTTTTCAACAGGACAAGCCATGCCGCATGTTGCTCATACTACTGTGAGCAGCCTGCGTGGCCTAAACATTCTACCATGGCCTACAGCATCTCCGGACGTGACTTCCATCGAGCAAATCTAGGATGTCATTTGTCGGCAATTGCAAAGGGAGCTGCCAGCAGCCAACCTTGATCATTTGCGTGCCCAAGTGCATTCAGCGTGGCATAACATTCCTCAGACAACCATTAACCCCTTCCCGACATTTGACGTATCGCGCCCCCCGCAACGCAATCACGCGATGGGGGGGGGGCGATGGTTGCTATGGCTGCCTGGGGGCCTAATCAAGTCCCCCAGGTACGCCATCTTTGTTCACTTATTAAGCACTGCCTCCGGCAGGGCTTAATAGATGCCTGTCAGAATCACGATATACTGCAATACATTAGTATTGCAGCATATCGTGCAAGTGATCTAATGATGGCTGGTTGAAGTCCCTTGGGCGGATTAATATAAAAAGTAAAAATTAGTTAAATAAAGTTTTTTTAAATGTAAAAAATATTAAAAAAATTAAACGTTCAAAAAACCCCCCTTTTCCCATTTTCCCCCTAGACCATAGTAAAAAAATAAATAAATGAACATAATTAGTATCGCCGCGTCCGTAAAAGTCTGAACTATTACAATATATCATTATTTAACCCGCACGGTGAACGCCGTAAAAAAAAAAAATTGTAAACGCCAGAATCTCTATTTTTTGGTCACCTAATCTCCCACAAAAAATGAAATAAAAAGTGATCAAAACGTCGCATGTACACCAAAATGGTATTGTTAAAAACTTCAGCTTATCCCGCAAAATAATTAGCCCTCATACCACTTAATCGACGAAAAAATAAAAAAGTTATGGCTCTCGGAATTTGGCAACACAAAATACATTTTCTTTTTTACACTTAGGGTTTTACTTGTAAAAGTAGTAAAATATAGAAAAAACTACACATATTTGGTATCGCCGTAATCGTATTGACCCGCAGAATAAAGTTAACATGTTGTTTTAATTGCTCAGGAAATTCCGTAAAAACGGCGCGCAAAAAACTATGGAGGAATCGCTGGTTTTTTTTCATTTTCTACCCCACAAATAATGTTTTTCCCGTTTCCTGGTACATTATATGGCAACATAAATGGTGATACAAAAGACTACAACTTGTCCCGCAAAAATCAAGCCCTCATAGTCCTATATGGATGGAAAAATAAAGACATTATGGCTTTTGGAAGGTGGGGAGGAAAAAACTAAAATGAAAATCTGAAAAAGGGCTGCGGCGGGAAGCGGTTAATAACCTCATTGATAACATGCCAAGGTGTGTAAGTGCGTGTATTTCTGCGCACGGCGCTCATACTCGATACTGAATAAATCCAGATGTTTGGAATATTTTGTTTCCATGTTTTATCATTAGCATATCATTAACATGACTATCGATCCTTTCATTTCCACAATTGTAAAACTTTTCCTTCTTGGTGTTGTAATGTCAATGTTGAGGAGTATATATATAAAATATAAGTATAATATGACTACTATTGAATAATTTTGGGACAAAAGTTTCCCTAGATATGGGACTATACCATGTCTAAAACAAATATCCCTCAACGTTTTGTCACCTCAACGTTTTGTCATTGGTGTTTGAAGCTGAGGTAAGGCACATGTTCCAGTGGTACAACTTAAAGCTTTTGTGCCTCAGTGCAAAATCTGTAACAGGGCCCCCACTGGTCACATGTTTAGGATTTCCTTCGTTTTGCACAAGTAATACAGTATGCCATGACCTGAGAAAGCAACCTGAATAAAGTAAATGTGAACCATATATATTATTTTTGGTGTTCTATGAATTTCTGTGTCTTGCCTTACCCCTAATACCCTGTACTAGGCATAACACTGTGTATAAGTTATGCCTGGAGTGTTTCTTTAAGTGTATCAGAGCCCTCTCGTAACCATGAATGTACATCCAGAATATGACACCTGTCCAACTGATACAAATGAGAATGTTCCCACTCACGGCAAGCAGAGATCTTGAAAACAGTGAAGAATTGAAACACAAAGTATATTAGAAAACTGCATACATTTTCATTTGCAACAGTATAGCGCTATTTATATACAATCAGAAAACGGCTTTTAAAATATGAATGAATGAATCTCCCTCGTTGGTCTGTTTTATTTTATGCATCTTAAACATTTTATAATGTCACCAGTTTATAACTGCCCTATCTCCTACATAACCGAATAGGCGCTTTAATGTAGATAACTACTGTTTTTTTCTACAAAGTTATGAACATTTTAAGATTTATGCAAATTGTTCTTAATGCCCAACTGGTTGTTTTTTTTACTTTTCTCCAATTGGGCGTTGTAAAGAAAAGTGTATGACGCTGACCAATCAGCGTCATATACTTCTCTTAATTCCAGCCCAGCTTGATCCACAGCACAGAGTGATTTCGCTGTGACGTCACTGCCTCCTGCAGGTCCTTCACCGGAGTGACAGAAGAGTGAACTGACATCGCCTCCAGCCATGCCAGGACTGCAGCTGAGGAGGATAATTGTCCAGGCACGGCTAGGGCGATGTCTGGTCTGGCGATGTCTGGTCGGAGGGCGGAAGTCACGTCACAGCGTGATCTCGTGAGATCACACTGTGCTGTGAATAAAGGAATGAAGAGAAGTATGATTGGTCAGCGTCATACACTTTTCTTTACAATGCCCACTTGGTGAAAAGTAAAAAAAACAGAAGAACAAATTTGCATAAATCTTAAAATGTTTATAACTTGGTCAAAAATAAGTTTTTCAAAAAATAAAAATAAACAGCAATGATCAGCATTAAAGCGCCTATTACATTAGGTAGGAGATAGGGAAGTTATAAACTGGCGACAGAGCCTATGTAAAGCCCCATATTTAAAACCTAAGAAATTCAATATAAAATACTACTCTAAGCTTATGGTTTGGCTAATAATTATTGTTGCATCCAAAGTAGATGTGTCAGTGAATTGTACTTTTGTATTTGGTCGTGTGATGTAATGAATAACTCTAAACGCAATTACACTGGCACCATAAAAGAAAATGTAGCCTACTCATGTCATTGACACCAGGATTAGCATTAATAGAGAAAGGAAAACCTAGAGATATAATCTTTTTACAAATAATTCTGTATCTATTTTATCAAATGTGGTTCATAAGGCCACACATACCCAACTGATAGATGGATGCCCCCTGCCATTCAAACATATTAATCTCTAAATTGTTATAGTTAATGAATATGATTTGACTTCATGCAAAAATAGAGATACCCATAAACCAAATTTTTCTAGGTTTTGTCTTGTATTTATCAAAATGGTGTCCAGGACAATAGAAAAGATAAATCCTCGGATTTAGGATTAAGAAATTGATAGCATAAGACAGTGAAACACATACTGTTAGTTTTTTGATATTGTGATTTTCATTGACTGATAATGCATAGAAGCGACTTTAGCAGTTCTCACTTATTTTGCTAATGTGGAGGTTTCCGGGAAGAAATATAAAGAAACCATATATATATGCCTTTGGTGGCAGATTGTGTTGTTGTAAACAGCTAACTAATAAAACTGAATATTCGTCTACTCTGTACTATGAAAGTTCAACAAGGTGAAGACGGAATTTTTTGGTGTATAACTTTTTGGATGATGATTGGAAGACCTGACACTTGTCAATCAAAACCACAACTTCACTTTGTGCTCATAAATGACTGGTGACTGCCAAAGGATGTCTCACCTGAGAAAGTTTCTTTAGCTTCAGGCACATAAGGAAGCAAAATTGTATTTACACTTTGCTAATTAGCTGTGTATAATTCTACAATTCATAAAAATTGTGCTGGGATTTCCTGCTGCGAGAGTGGTTTAGTGAGATGCTTCATTCACATTATATACACATACATCTTCAGAGACTACACACTGTGAAATAGTGGTAACATTACATGAATTGGGATGAGTGGTTATGTACACATTACATTAATGGGCATATTATAATTATCATTTTTATTATCATTGTCATTATTATTATGTGTGGTCAGTTTTTCTGTTTTCAATCCATCCAAACCCTATTTAGTTACACACAAAAAATAAAACCATATAACTACACTACAGGGTAACTCCAACATATACCAATTTTAAATGTTTACTAGGAAAGTGAAAGGCTCTCTAAGGGATGCCTGTTACATATAGAGCATTGCAATCCATATTGTCTAAATTCAACATAGATCATACTGCATCTTTGACACTAACAAATGGTTCTCATAGCATACTGGTGTTACTATAGCAGATTAGAATGACACAGCAGTAATTATTGTTATCCATCACTGACATAGACACGGGCTATGCACAAGACCTTGAACGTGAACAGGCATCAGAGCAAGTTGCTTTGAAAGACTTGAGTATTCAAAGAACTGCCCCTTCCGCAGTGGATTTAAGGAGGCTCTGTCACCAGATTAAAACTTCTCTATCTCCTACCTAATCTAATAAATGCTTTGATGTAGATAACTACTGTTTTTAAAAAAAAAAAGTTTATTATGGACAAAGTTCTGATTTGGATTTATGCTAATTTTTTCTAAATGCCCAACTGGGCGTTTTTTTTTTCGTTTCACCAAGTGGGCGTTGTAAAGAAAAGTGTATGACGCTGACCAATTAGCGTCATACACTTCTCTTCATTCTTGTCCAGCTTTATTCAGAGCACAGCGTGATCTTGCGATATCACGCTGTGACGTGACTTCCTCCCGCAGAGCAGACATTGCCCCAGCCATGCCGGGACGATTATCCTCCTCAGCAGCAGTCCTGGCATGGCTGGAGGCGATGTCTGGTCATTCTTCCATCGCTCCTGTGAAGGAACTATGGGAGGAAGTCACGTCACAGCAGGATCTTGCGAGATCACGCTGTGCTGTGAATAAAGCTGGGCATGAATGAAGAGAAGTGTATGACGCTGATTGGGCAGCGTCATACACTTTTCTTTACAACGCCCACTTGGTGAAACGAAAAAAAAACAAAAACACCCAGTTGGGCATTTACAAAAAATGTGCCTAAATCTAAAAATGATCAGAACTTTGTCAATAATAAACATTTAAAAAAAATAAATAAATTAGTAGTTATCAGCATCAAAGCGTTTACTAGATTATGTAGGAGATAGGGAAGTGATGAACTGGTGACAGAGCCTCTTTAATATTTGCAAGGCATGCAATCTAGAAAATTCTGCTGTCTGTGTCGTAGAGGTAAAGTGCAAATAAAGTAATCAGGCAAATGGGATCATGGTAAATGGCTGTGGCCTTTTGTCTGACTGATAAAGCAATATGAGTGGATCACAGTAAAATACATGGCAAGATAGAAAACATCTTATATGCAGAACTGGACAGTTTTTATATGCTTCATGTAACACAACATTAACTTACATATTTGGGCTTCATTGTCACAGCAATTACATAGAACATCAGAGTTTTACGGTGTTTCATGGAAGCTAAATTATGTTCACTTTATTAATGTATTTCATATTTACGTTTTCTTTTTACTGCACAATCTCACTATCTTTCCAGTTATCGAATCAGATTTAGTTAAGCATTTTTTTTTGGGGGGCAAATTTGCTAATTTAGTTTGGGCCTCTATAGAGACTTGTTTTAACATCAGTATTACAAGGCTGCATTACACATTTTAACCATTTGGTGATACATTATGAATCCAGAGGCGTAGCTAGGTTCTCCTGCATCCGGGGCAAAGATTCAGTTTGGTACCCCCCCAACTTCTTTCCCAACATCTCCCTTCCCCTCGCCATGTTTGCTTTCTCTACCAATCAATGAGGTGTAATTTTCTTTTCATTTTTTTTTTATGTAAATGAAGCATAACTCGCTCTCATTGAGCTTGGTGGACTAAGTGGCTTCTGAAATAAGTGGAGTTAATAAACTGGAGTTGAAAAGCGGAGTTAAAGTCCCTGTAAGTACTCTTCTTCTTTCTTTTACTTTTTCAACTGTTCACTGTTTTTTTTGTAACTGGGATAATGGACAGCAAAGTTGGAGGTTTTCTTCAGTGCACAGTTTGCCATATGTATGCATGACTGGAGCCGGAGTTCCAGGGTGAATATCTCTGTGGTAGATGTGAGCATGTTGGTCACCTGGAAGCTCGCATTAGAGATCTGGAGGAGCAAAATGCAACACTGAGGGCGATAGACAATCTTTAGCGGAGCATGCTGCTCACTGAGCAAGCAGTTAGTGGGGTAGAACTGGAGGGTGAAGACATGTGTCAGCGGGACCAGGCAAGTAGCTGGGTTAATGTAGTTAGGGGCAGCAAAAAGAGGTCCAAGAAAAGGAAGGCCAATCCTGTTTCTGTTATTCCAAGCAAAATTGCCAAGTTGGGTGATGATGCGAGGGTGTCGGTCTCAGAAATGGCAACCCTAGTGGATACTGATCTCACTAACAGCCGGGAGAACAGCTCAGCTAGTAGTCGGCAGGATGGTAATGCAGGTAAGGCAAGACAATTAGTAGTTGTAGGGGATTCTATAATTAGGAAGACAGATAATAATTTGTCGCAAAGACCGCCTCAACCTAATGGTTTGCTGTCTTCGGTATGTTGAGGAACGGGTGGATAAATTACTGGGAGTGGTTGATAATGATCCAGTTGTCATGGTCCATGTGGGAACCAACGACAGAATAAATAGTAGGTGGAGGAGCCTTAAGAATAATTTTAAAGAACTAGGCTACAAGCTGAAGGGAAGGACCTCCAAGGTTGTATTCTCAGGAATACTACCTGTGCCATGCGCATCACAGGAAAGACAGCGGGAGCTCAGGGAGATAAATGCATGGCTTAAGTCTTGGTGTCGAGGAGAAGGCTTTGGGTTCCTAGAGCACTGGGCTGACTTTTCATTGGGATACAAACTGTATTCTGCAGTTGAACCTAAATGGAAGGGGGTCCCCTGTGCTGGGGGAGAGAATTCTAGCTGGGGTGGCGGAGTATTTAAGCTAGGGCTGAGGTGGGAGGTCAATGTAGAAAATAAAGGGGTAGTTAGGTTACAGAGGGGTCATACTATATTTGTGGGGGGGGGGGAGAAATAGACTGTGGGGAGAGGACTAGACAACAGAATAAGTAGATCATCTTGTTACAAAACAGCAATGAAAATAAAAATGCCCAAATGTCGTCGAATAATCACATTTCTGTTACTGAATGTGAAAAATTGAAAGGCAAGTTTAAGTGTATGTTTACAAATGCCAGAAGTCTAGCAAGCAAAATGGGGGAGCTGGAGGCCTTGATACTGGAAGAAAATATAGATATAGTTGGTGTTGCTGAAACATGGCTAGATTCTTCACACGACTGGGCTGTAAATCTACAGGTTTTTACACCTTTTCGAAAAGACAGGGCAAGTAGGAAAGGCAGTGGTGTATGTCTGTATGTGAGAAGTGATATGAAGGCGGTGGTGTATGTCTGTATGTGAGAAGTTATTTGAAGGCGGTGGTGTATGTCTGTATGTTAGAAGTGATATGAAGGTGAGTGTGAAAGAGACAATAGTGGGTGAAGATTGTGAGAAGGTTGAAACATTGTGGGTGGAATTACAAAGGGAGGTAAACACTGAAATAATAACTTTTGGTGTAATCTATAGACCCCCAATATAACTGAGGAGATGGAACGCTCGCTATATAAACAGATGGAGCGGGCTGCACAGGAGGGTAATCAAATAATGGTACAAATGATAAATGGGAGACCTTAGAATCCACTTTAGGTAATTATAGTGCAAAATTTAGTCCTATAGGGTGCTAGACATAGACCACCTCATTCATGGCTCTCCAGAATATCCCTCACAGGGGTGTCAATCCCCCAGTAACTGTGAGACATGTATTCTAATAGATAGTAGGGAGCACTATTTTGGGTCAAAGTGACAGTAGGTCTGCTTGCTTGAGGAGCTTATGGGCAGCTGCACAGGTTGCACATACGGTATGTCCGTCCCTGGTCCCTTAGGTAGCACCAGTTAAGTATGCCTAACTAATGGATCTGAATTGCAAACAGGTACAGTCAAACCTAGAGCTCTATTTTATCCACAACCCCAAGTTGCATCAGGAAGCCATAGTATGAGATGCATTTTTATTATATTACTAGATGTGTACTCCCTTCTTCAGCAGTCTTATCTAGGGCACCAGTGTTGGTGTACTCTAGTGGAAAGAAGGATATAGTTAGCTCACCAGAAAAGCGAGCAGTGTGACCAGTTGCAGCTCCCAAGATGAAGTTTAGAGGGATGGATGCATTCTCAACTGGGTAGAATGTCACAGGCAGCATTGTCTACAGAGGAGCCATGGGTTACCAAGATACAACTAGCCCAAACTTACTAAGACACAATCATAAAGATGTCCTTCTCATGTTTGGGAGCTCTGCAGGATCCAAATAAATTGGTGATTGTGATCGGCATTTTATTGATTTAATACGGTGGTTGTGGCTTTTATATATACGTATAATGAAAATTATAATTAAAGTACCTTATAGGGTGACACTTCCTAACAATGAACTAAACTCTTTACAGGTTTTACTTAAATGACCTATTGTTTAAATCAAGTTTTTATATTAAACCAATTTGTTTTAATGTTTGATCGATTTTATTTTTCATGTCACGATCTATATTTTAAATTCCTGAAATATTACAGTTTTAACTCTGATCACTAAGCACTCACAATAGGATTACACTGTCTGTTTTGTAGACATTACTTTTCAGCTAGAATTGTGTGCACTTGCAGGGCCGGCCTTAGGATAGATGGAGCCCCGTGCGAAATTATCGTTCGGCGCCCCACCCCCATCATAAAAAAATGCCCCATAAAATAAGTATAATGCCCTATATAGTGCCCCCCACAGTATAATGCCCCTTCAGTGCCCCCCCCATACAGTATAATAATAAAATTTAATAATATATTATAACCCCTTCAAGGACACGGTATTTTGTCCTCTAATTGTGCCCACACAGTATTATGACCCCTAAGTGCCACACACCGTATACTTCCGCCTGTAGTACCCCTGCACAATATAATGTCCGCTTAGTGGCCCCCACACAGTGGATGCCACTGTGGATGCAGTGTGGCATCCACCCCTGGATGCCACACACAAACCCCCCCTTGTAAATAGTGCCCCCTGTAGTTTGTGTCATACAGCATCCCTGTAGACAGGCCATAATCCCCCACCTCCTCCTTGTAGATCATGCCATACAGCCCCCCACCTCCCCCTTGTAGACAGTGCCCCCAAACTATCTTGAAAGATAGTTTTCATTAATGTTTCAAACGATGGTTGGCCGAAATGGCCAAGATCTGCCGTTTTGGCAGATTTTTATCACACGTGTATGGCCAGCTTTAGGATTCTCTTAGTCTTTAATATCACACCTTTCCTTTAAATTCACTGTCTGACCAATAATAATTACATTTTATCATGAAAAGCTGATCTTAATTGTAAGCTAATTGATAGAGCAAGATTTTGTAAACTTGCAGCTTCACCTGGACAGCGATTAAATACCTATACAGGCAGCATGCTCCCGTTTTTCATTTTATTTATAAAAAAAATCTGCTGACAAATATTTAATTATGAGTATTAAAATGTATTGGTTTGCAATTAAAATACAGACTGGAACATTCCCTTTAACCCTTAAAAATGACACTGAACTACTGCCAACTTTACAGAAGGATATTTGGGCTGTGCAGTGCAAATTTTGTGAGAATTTGGATTTCACAGAAGAGGATATATTTTTTTTTAATCCAAGTGACTGAACTTCTTTAAAAACAACACAGCTAACAATGTATGTCTCTCAATAATAATCCAGAGGTATATTTCTGTGTTAACTGCTTCATATTATTGTCTGACTACATATTAACCTAATGTCTGGGAATGTGATGGGGTTAGTTAGGTCTCTGCACCCTTTTTCTGATGGTGCATAACCTTGTTGACCCTCACAGTAACTGATGAATGGAAAGAAAGAACCATTTCTCATTACAATTAGAAAGCAGAAGTTCTGGGGTCATCATGGGAAGATTGACTGAAATTCTACTCTTTCTAATCAGGATATAGAAATGTAACATCCGTAATATTGAAATCCATAAGGATCAGAATGGTCTGGAGAGAATGCTTAATACAAAGGTTCTTTGGGCATGAACCTGTCTCTTGGTGCCAACGGCCAGTTACTGGCATCTTAGTAAAATTTAGACATTTGTCAAATAATACTGCATACATTAGTTGAAGGAAATAAGCAGTTATTATTCAACTCTTTCTATTAATGAAAATATTATTCCTATTTAAGAAAGTTTATATAATAGATTTCTAATGTCCTCCGCAGCACAAAACAAATAGGTTTTCATCCATGCCCAGGACTGTTACTAGCCAAATAAATATATATCTATCTCATTTTGTTTCGCACACTTTAAACAAGCTCGGAGCAGGCTAAGTTCAGAGTTGTCCTAAAAAACTCTTTTAAAACATACATAAACTAAAATAAATACTCAGCAGCTCAAAACGACCTAATGAATCCAAAAAGTTAGTCCAATAGTTCTGATGGTCTCCTTCTCCTAAACATCTTGAGGAAAGGTAAAGATGCAGTATTAGGCTGGGTTCGCATGACAGGGTCCCGCCCGAGCCCGAGTGTCGGCCGGTAAAATCGGCCATTTTGCCCGGCCGGTTTGCATAAAGTTTTGCATCCGTTCCGGGCCGGGCAGATCTGGACAGTGACATCAGCGGCAACTCCTAAAGGGGAATCCCCACTTGGCCGGTGATTCCACTTCAGGAAAAGCCCCTGTCGTCTGTGTCCATTTATGGACACTGAACGTTACTGGCTTCTCCTGGTGTGGAATCCCCGGTCACAGAGTGCTCGGGGATTCCGCTTCAGGAGTTTCCCCTGATGTCACTGCCCAGATATCGAGAGAGACATCAAGCGCTCTGTCCAGGAGCGGAATCCCCGAAAACACGGGGATTCGGCTCCTTCAAGGAGCTAAAGTGGGGCTAGCACATAGCAGAGCAGGGAGATACCTCCCTGCTCTGCTTTAGTGACGTCACTACAGTAGTAGCAGCAGCTGCAGCAGCAGCAGCTGCTAGCGGCGCGATCAGCCATGGAAGGTGTCGACGGGCCAGGGCGCTTTTAACAAGCAGGGGAAGAGAGCCAGCGCAGTGCTCCCTCCACCTGCTGTACACCCCGGCCCTGCCACACAGTGCATAAACTTGCCTCCAGCGTACAGCCATTCGTCCGAATGGCATAAACTCCTCCTCCTCACATGCACTCTGCGCTGTGAGGAGGAGAGAGTGCGCGAGCGACGGTAGACCCGGCCATCACTCGGGACACATTCCGGTGATGGCCGTGTATTACCCGGCCCCATAGACTTCTACGGGAGCCGGGCGGCCGGGTACCCGGCCGAAAATAGGGCATGTCCCATTTTTTGACGGCCGGTTTTCCCGGCCCGTCAAAAAATCGGTCATGTGAATAGCCCCATTAGGGGTCTATTGTTCCTAATGCAGCCGGGTGACGGACGATTTATGAACGGCCGTCACCCGGCCGGGAAATCCTGTCGTGTGAATAAGGCCTTGCTCAGTATTACTGGTGTAGCAGATGTCAGTGGAATGCAGGACTTCTTCTTAGTAGGCTTATGGTTACATCAGATAGAGCTGGAGACATCTGTGGAACTATTGAGCCCAGCATTTCACTGACATCTGCTACACCAGTAAGGGTTTGTTCACACGACGTCTTCAGGAGAAAACAGCTCCTGAATTTCAGACGTTTTTACAAGTGCACGCGTTTTTCACGGCGTCTTTTATGGACGTAATTGGAGCTGTTCTTCATTGGAGTCAATGAAAAATGGCTCCAAAAACGTCCCAAGTAGTGTCCTGCACTTCTTTGATGCGGGCGTAATTTTACGCGCCGTCTTTTGACAGCGACGCGTAAAATTACAGCTCATCTGCACAGAACATCGTAAGACCCATTGCAAGCAATGGGCAGATGTTTGCCGACGTATTGGAGCCGTCTTTTTCGTAAAACGCCTCCATTACGTCTGAAAATTGGTTGTGTGCACATACCCTAATACTGCATACTGCATCTTTACCTTTCCTCAAGACATTTAGGAGAAGGAGACCATCAAGGCTAGTGGACTGACTTTGTGGATTCAGTAGGTCGTTTTGAGCTGCTGAGTATTTATTTTAGTTTATGTGTGTTCTAAAATTAGTCTTTGATTCTAAGCTGTCTGGACATTTAGGCATAAAAAGAATCAAGAACTTCTTTCCTGTTCCTTTTGATAGTCAAGCCTAAAGAAGGATATCCAAAAAGTTTCTTCATGTGTGGTTTGTGCTCAAAATAAAACACCACGCCTTTCTCCTTTAGGTTTGCCACAGCCCATGCTCATTTCATCTCAACCTTGGAGCTCAGTTTCTTTGAATTTTGTGGTTGACCTACCCAGGGGCGGATTAAGGTTACCATGGGCCCCTGGCAGTTAAAAAAGTGTGGACCCCCCCAACTCTGAAGACGATGTACCGTATATTTGCAAATTTCAGTTTAGGCGGTCTGGCAAATAGGTCTGGCACAGTTTTGAATTCGCTGTAAAAGCAGAATGAGCCATACAGAAGAGAAAAAGCAGAATACTTTGAGACGCTAAAGAGGTCAGGAGCTGTAACCCCTTCCCGACATTTGACGTATCCATATGCCAAAATCGGGTAGGGGAAGTATAGAACGGGCTCAAGGAGTAAACCCGCTCCATACAATGCCAGTGTCGGCTGTATGTTACAGCCAACACTTCAGAGTAACGAATGGGATCGCGCTCGAGCGCGATCCCGCTCGTTTAACTCCTTAAATGCCGCGGTCAATAGCGACCGCAGCATTTAGATCGTTAGAAAGAGGGGGGCGACCTTACAGCTCATCTCGCCCCCCGCAATGCAATCACGGGGTGGCGATGGTTGCTATGGCTGCCTGGGGCCTAATGAAGGCCCCCAGGTCCGTCATCTTTATGCATCCAGCGGGATGGGGTTAAATTGTTAGTGGTTTCCAAAAAATAAATAAAAAGCTGCTGTGCGTAAATATAAAGAACCAGTCTCTGCTGTTTAACACCTTAAAGTCCAAATAATTTTTTTTTTATATTTATTTTCACTCGGTGCCTTCCTAGAGCCATACATTCTTATTTTTTTAGTGTTAGTATTATTTTTTGCGGGAGGAGTTGTAGTTTTTATTGGCACCATTTAAAGTACCATATAATGGGTCAATTGCAAAAAAAAAACTGAGGTTCATCCATGTTTTTTTGGGTTATCGTTTTTACTGTATGTATGTTACAGGAGAATATTGTTCCCATCCAGACACTCTGTCTTATGACCACATAAAATATACCTGGTAATTAGATATAGTATATACTGATATTATTCAGTGGTGTTCACCCATTGAGGGGGCAGTATGCTCAGAAGCCATTTGGTCATAGATTCTTATCTACTGCCTTATTAGCATTACAATGGACCTCAGTACAGGAAGGAGCCATTGTAAACTGGATGTAGAGACAGCTGAGCATACTGGGAATAGATTTACCTATACTGTACAGATGCACATTGGAAGGTGTATGGGTGGTCATAAGGCGGAGTCAATGGAATGGGTGGGTTCAACCCAGGGATAGGAACATATAGGTCATGGGAAGCTCTTGGTGCTGGCTTTTTCCTGCCAGCCCTGGACGCTCAGCACTTAACATCAGGAGCAAGCTAAGTTCTATTATATGTGTGCTTTCTGTGTATGTATATAAGTATAATTATATTACAGCAGACTTTATATGTGTACATAGAGATATTCTAGGAATCTTATGTGGATTATAGATGAGTAGATATATATATATGCTGTTTATGCATGAGTCTCTATATGTACATGTACTAATGGTCAGGCGCTGTATGTGGCTTTGGTTATAGTTGTAGTACCAGGAGACCGTATAAGGTTGGGACCTGGATTTATATTATATATACATACACATTACTAGTCACATGTGCAAAGTGTCCAGGGAAGGTAGGAACAGAGGCAGTTGTGTGTGGTTGTGTTGTCTATGTAATGTATTGTATCTTGATGTAGTGTATATTGGTTTGTCACGTCTATGTTATGAGTAAAGTATTTTTATATATTTAAGTATATGCGAGGGTTGTATGTTACTCCTGTGGTGTGTGAAGGACTGGAGTGTGTGCATATTGTGAACAATACAAAGTAAGCGGACTATATAGGAAACAGAGGTAACGGACTAGGAACGGAGAAAAGGGAGATAATACAGATAGTCATTCGCCCCCTTTAACAATGGCGCCCGAACGTGGACTGTTTTAATTACTCTTTATTAGGATATAAGGTAGAAATCTTTGTTATACTGTGAACGTAGGTTATTATCCCTGAGAGGTTCGGACAGGTAGCACAGTTTCTTCTGAGGCCTAGTGTGAGCGATTAATTACAGCGAATCTAATTAAGTTGAGTTCCTAGAATATTGGTGACTTCCTGTGCTTTTTGTGTTGTTTTTTTTTTTTTGTTTTTTGTGTTTCTTTGTTTTGTATTTTCAGTCCTTTGATAGAATCTTGCTGGTCGGGGAAAGAAGTTCAAAAGAGGATCTTTCCCATGCAGCAACCACTAGACACCACTCATAGGAGTAGCACGGATCGCAGGGTAACAATGAGTGACAAAGCAGGACATGTAACTTTTGAAAAGTTAAGTAAATGCAGTACGTTTAACCCTGTAATACTGAACACGTATGAATCTACTAAGATTTTATGGGAATCACTGTTAGAACAGGCTGGTTCCTATGATAAGTTGCATATTGCCAAGCGTAGTGTGTTGAACCAAACCTCTAAACGCCTTCACATGCTTGCTAAGCTGGTGTGCGTTTTTGAGGACAGCATTTGTAAGCTGGAGGAGGTTGACCAGCACAATAGGTCAGAGACAGTTCTCTCTGGAAATTTACATTGCTATTGTTGTACAGAACGGGTTAAACAGGTTTGCAGTTTAGAGACACAACTAAAAGAAAACAGTGAGGTAACCGTAGAGAAAGACAGCCAAATAATCAGGCTACAGTATCAACTAGCTGAAAGAGAGAAATATTATGCAGATGTTGACAAGGTTTTTATACAGTTATATATGGACATAACTGAATATAAGAAAAAAGCAGCATCTACTGATGTGACTATTGCTGACCTGAAAAGCGAGCTAGGTAAAAGGGATGAGACTATCAGTGATCTGCAAAAAACCATAGGTCAGTTATCACGTCAACAATATTTGCCCACAAAACAAATTTGTGTTTTGAGTGCAAACAGGGGGACTGAGGAGACTGCACCTATGACTACTGCAGACTATACAAGGTCTGACCCAAAGGGGACTGCTTGTAATGCTGCCACAAGTATTGCTGGTGACACAGTTGGTGGATTGGGGGGGGACGTGGAGAATTTTCAGGCCACCTCCAACTCACAAATGTGCCACAGTAGTACTGGAGAATTGCAGTCTTTCCATAACATGGAGAGGATGCAATTTCTGATGAAGATATACAAACTGATTCCTAGATATGATCCAAACGTAGATCCCTTCACTTCCTGTGACATTTTTGAGGGACATTGTAAGAAATTTTCTGTCCCTCAGGAATATCGCATGGAACTGTTTAAACTATGGTTGCCTACACATCTTCATCAAAGATATGAGGTCATAGGGAAAACTTCCCCCAGGAATGGCCTATTTCATGATGAGGAAGACAGACTTTCCATCCTCATGAAATTGGTAACAGGGCATTTAGACGTCACCCCGGAAGTCCTAAGTAATTTCAGGCCAACCATCCATGATGAGCCCTTTTCTCTATGTGGGAGGTTTGAAGCTATGTATAGGAAAGTGACTAAGGATCATAGTATGGGAGTCCCACAAGGAATGGTACGCATGTTTGTGGAAAAGTTTCCATATCTTGACATCGCAATTCGTTTGGACGCAGCTAAAACGCCATCACTCATTGAAGCAGCATTAGTGATAGAGCAGTTCAGGCAGGATTTGCTGAAGAATAGAAAGTCCATAAATATCAGGAGACAGGTAGCAGCTAATAGCAAACTGCAAGATGACCATGTGCTACAGGATAAGGCTTCTAGCCAAATACCTGTGTATCCTAATGCATCCAAATTTGGGAAGTGGGGGAATGTCCGATGCTTCCATTGCCTACAATTTGGGCACATAAAGCGATTCTGTCCACGAAGAGTTCACAAGAATCATGTGAGCTTAGATAATAATGGTTTCACAATGAAATCTAATTGTGTTAGGTGGGCAGGTACTCCAACACAGGTACAGAGAGCACATGTGAGCACACAGGCTACAGATAAAGTTGGGCTAGTACAAGACACTGGTACAACAGATGCCCATATTGAGATACTGGTACAGTAAGACTTGTGGTTGGGGATCCCTAATAATATTCAGGGATACCCCATAGAAAATTGGCCACAATTTATTATTCATGTAAACCTAAATAACTCTCAGTTGGTGGTGATAAGACATGATCACCAACAAGGGGGGGGGGGGGTTGGTTTACTGTTACAGAACCTCTTTGTTGTATTGTTTTTCTTAGCAGAATGTAAATGTATTGCAGTCCTGTTGTTTGCCCAGTGGATGGGGGTTGTCTACACAAGAGATATCTAGAGTTGCCTTGGCTTTTATGGCGTTTTTACTGTAGAAGCCATTCTATTGACAGGTGTGCCCCTCAGGGGGTAAGGCCATGCAGCTTTCACAGACATTGTGACTCTTGATTTCCCAGATACAACAGCAGTGGCAATGCGCATTTAAACTTTGTGAGTTAAAGAAGGAACTACTGGCCTAACTAGTTTATGCACATTCATTGTAGTACAATTTTGTTATACTGGAAAACATAGCATGAAAACCCTTACTTTACACACACATTTGGTGTTTTCTGTGAAAGGTATGCTCATGAATATCAATCTTTGACTTGTTAAAATGCAAGGTATTTTTATTATTTTGTTT
Organism: Rhinoderma darwinii; assembly: GCF_050947455.1. Classification (NCBI taxonomy): domain Eukaryota; kingdom Metazoa; phylum Chordata; class Amphibia; order Anura; family Rhinodermatidae; genus Rhinoderma; species Rhinoderma darwinii. The sequence goes on along the minus strand of NC_134699.1, from coordinate 46,254,185 downwards.
GTCTCTTGGCATCTAATGGCAACAGTGGTGTTGATGGTTCTCAAACTATTGTAGTGCACAGAACTCCAAGCACTATAAGTTCTTGTAGAATTGGGCTGTTCAGTTCATGCTGGGAGTGCTAAAATGTTAATAACACCCCCAGATCATTGAAGAATGGTAAGGCAGATGCATAATGTACCTAAAAGACAAGAGTATGATGCAGAACACACCTAGCAGCAGAACTGCATGTGATACAGGCTGCGGTCTTGAAGATGGTGGTGTTGGGTCTTGATACGCGTTTTCCAAGGCCTATTGCTTATTCTCCTGTGTCTCTTACTAAATTAAACCCTGTATGTAGGCGGTTGGTCAGGCCGACAATTGCCGATCAATTGTCTAACCGGTCCAAAGAAATGTAGCGGATAGCTTCCACTAGGACCCATGGGGGCGTATGGTGCGATTTTGGCGTAAGCCTACAAAGTCTGCGGCGCAGCCAATAGGCCGTGGTGCATAGCTCTCGCTATTGGGGATTCTGTGAGGGAGTGGATAGTCCCACTGTGAATCACAGAGGCGCATTGAAGGAACAACGACCGCCCGGTCGGACGCAGGTCTTTGCCGCAGCCGGTCCAAGGGGGAACTCCAGAGGAGTCATGATCCCAAGCCTCTGTTCATACTGTAACTACTGAGGGTGCCAAGTGTTGTAGTCTGTTATAGATACCGTCCACAGGGGGAGCATCAAATCTCCTGATGGATTCTAATCATGTAAATGACAGATAACTGAGACAACAATGACAGGTGAAGGAAAGCATGGACAACATGCAGAGATGAAATGTCTTGAACCTTGTGTTTGGTACTAACTGCAGCTATTGAGGAGACCTCCTCCGAGGAGCATACTGTTCTCTTAATATCATTTCAGGTACAGAAATGCACAAAGAAACAATAAATGCCTTGGACGGTAAAAGTGACCTAACATCTGCCCAAACAACCCATTTCTGATGGACTTCAAGATGGAGTGACAACCAGAACTGATGATGCCCAAGAAGATGAACCAACAGATTGGCCAGAGATGCAAAATGAATAAACTTATTCTATGTCTTATGTGCTTGCAAGAACATATGGACTGCCTCTAAGATACATGTTCTTGTGGACAATCTTCTCTCTCACATCCAAGGGAGAAGAAGTGATTTTTGTTTTTCCACTGTGGACTTCCTAGGTGTTTTTCCTGCTGTGTGCCAATTACACAGATGTTTTTTTTATACCTCCTCCACAGTGGTTGACAGAAGCTCTCACCTTTACTTGTTTTTGCAATGAAATGTAAGCACCCCACACACAAAAGACCAGACTTCCAACATATTGTGTCGGTGGACCGACAACAGGGGGAATGTTACAGGAGAATATTGTTCCCATCCAGACACTCTGTCTTATGACCACATAAAATATACCTGGTAATTAGATATAGTATATACTGATATTATTCAGTGGTGTTCACCCATTGAGGGGGCAGTATGCTCAGAAGCCATTTGGTCATAGATTCTTATCTACTGCCTTATTAGCATTACAATGGACCTCAGTACAGGAAGGAGCCATTGTAAACTGGATGTAGAGACAGCTGAGCATACTGGGAATAGATTTACCTATACTGTACAGATGCACATTGGAAGGTGTATGGGTGGTCATAAGGCGGAGTCAATGGAATGGGTGGGTTCAACCCAGGGATAGGAACATATAGGTCATGGGAAGCTCTTGGTGCTGGCTTTTTCCTGCCAGCCCTGGACGCTCAGCACTTAACATCAGGAGCAAGCTAAGTTCTATTATATGTGTGCTTTCTGTGTATGTATATAAGTATAATTATATTACAGCAGACTTTATATGTGTACATAGAGATATTCTAGGAATCTTATGTGGATTATAGATGAGTAGATATATATATATGCTGTTTATGCATGAGTCTCTATATGTACATGTACTAATGGTCAGGCGCTGTATGTGGCTTTGGTTATAGTTGTAGTACCAGGAGACCGTATAAGGTTGGGACCTGGATTTATATTATATATACATACACATTACTAGTCACATGTGCAAAGTGTCCAGGGAAGGTAGGAACAGAGGCAGTTGTGTGTGGTTGTGTTGTCTATGTAATGTATTGTATCTTGATGTAGTGTATATTGGTTTGTCACGTCTATGTTATGAGTAAAGTATTTTTATATATTTAAGTATCTGCGAGGGTTGTATGTTACTCCTGTGGTGTGTGAAGGACTGGAGTGTGTGCATATTGTGAACAATACAAAGTAAGCGGACTATATAGGAAACAGAGGTAACGGACTAGGAACGGAGAAAAGGGAGATAATACAGATAGTCATTTGCCCCCTTTAACAATGTATTATATTTAAAAGTAGATTTAACATCTAATTTTATCTTAAGATATGGTAAATATATACAGCCTCGGAACCAAGCTCAGTACATAAATACATCAGAACAGAGCTCAGTACATAAATACAGCCCCAGAACCAAGCTCAGTACATAAATACATCAGAACAGAGCTCAGTACATAAATACAGCCCCAGAACCAAGCTCAGTACACATATACAGTGCCAGAAAAAAGCTCAGTACATATAGACAGCACCAGTACCAAGCTAAGAACATAAATACAGCCCCAGAACCAAGCTCAGCACATATATACAGCCCCAGAACCAAGCCCATTACATATATATATATATATATATAGCACCAGAACCAAGCTCAGTACATAAATACAGCCCCAGAACCAAGCTCAGTACATATAAACAGTTCCAGAACCAAGCTCAGTGTCACGGTTGGTGGGATTGTGGACCCACTAGGCCACACCGCCGTAGCAGAGAGGCAGCTAGCCAAACAACAGAGCACCCCGGTAATACAAAGTCCCGCACTAGGGTACCTGGGTAGTCCAGACAGTGGCCACAGCTCTGGCACGGATGGAGGTGGGTGCAGCAGGTAACGCCAGACGAGGTGGATGACAGCAGGTGCCACAGGTTGCGCCAGACATAGCGAATCACACCGGATGTGGAAGATGATACTGGATGTGGTAGATGACACAGGACGTGGCAAACGACAGCAGGTGCAGTGGACACGACTCCAACACTAGTAGGCACAGGAAAAAGAACAAAGCACGAGATACAGGAACAGGTAACAGGGCACGGGTAACAACTGGAACGGGAAACACTAAGGGACCATTTGCAAGACAGACTTGGGATACACTAACAACGCTCATGCAAGAATCAGAAGGGCAGGGGCCTTCTTATAGTCCAGGAAGTCATGTGAGTTGATGATGATGATTGTTTTCATGTGCGCATGCTGGCTCTTTAAGAGCGGGCACGAGCGTGTGCGCGCGCACCTTACGGAACACAGCGGACCAGAGCGGAAGTTAGCGTTGGCGTCTCCTAGGAAGGAGATGGGGACCAGCACTCACAGATCCATGGCTGCGGGCGTCGGGAGGTGAGTAAACCCCATAGCCGCGGCCATGGACGCTACACTCAGTACATAAATATACAGCCGCAGAACCAAACTCAGTACATATATACAGCCCCAGAACCAAGCTCTGTACATATATATATATAGCCACAGAACCATGCTCAGTACATAAATATAGAGCCCCAGAACCAACCTCAGTACATAACTACAGCCCCAGAACCAAGCGCAGTACATAAATACATCAGAACAGAGCTCAGTACATATATACAGCACCAGAACAAAGCTCAGAACATAAATACAGCCCCAGAACCAAGCTTAGCACATATATGCAGCCCCTGAACCAAGTCTATTTACATATATACAGCACCAGAACCAAGCTCAGTACATAAATACAGCCCCAGAACCAAGCTCAGTACATATATACAGCCCCAGAACCAAGCTCAGTACATATATACAGCCCCAGAACCAAGCTCAGTGCATAAATACAGCCCCAGAACTAAGCTCAGTGCATAAATACAGCCCCGAAACCAAGCTCAGTACATAAATACAACACCAGAACCAAGTTCAGTACATATATACAGCCCCAGAGCCCAGCTTAGTACATAAATACATCAGAACAGAGCTCAGTACATAAATACAGCCCCAGAACCAAGCTCAGTACATATATACAATACCAGCACAAATACAGCTCAGTACAGAGATCATTTGCAAATTCAGTTTAACCCCTGACGTATAAGTTTGTACGACATAAAACGACAGCTCCCAGTATAGCCTGAACAATAAGGATATGCTGGGAGTTGCCGTTTCACAAAAAAGAATGCTGCCATCTGTAATCTCACTGCAGATCATACAGTGACTACAGTACTGATCAGTCATAGGGAGAATAAACATTTACATTGAGTGACTCACAGGTGACATCTCAGATTCTTTTTCATTCTTTTTCTCTTTTCTTCTCTATCCGGTCCAGACCTCTATGGTGACTTCTCCCGACCACAGCCCATTTCTGCAGAGTTTTCCTCTCAGATGTCTTCGGCTCCTCACTTTTCCAACATTTCCACACCTATAAACTAAGATAAAATTCTTATGGTGCCACACACTACGCCCCTAAATATAATAGTATCACACACTCTGCCCCTGAATACAATAGTACTACACTCTGTGCCCCTGAACATAATAGCACCATACCATACCATAAAATGTGTCAAACGCTGTAAAGTAACACACCACAGACAAACACACACTCGCAATGACCCCTGTAGATTGCGCCAGTAACAATGCCTCCTGTAGGTAGCGCCAGTCAAAATGCCCCCTGTAGATAGCGCCAGTCACACTGTCCCCTGTAGATAGCGCCAGTCACACTGCCCTCTGTAGATAGCGCCAGTCACACTTCCCTATGTAGATAGGGCCAGTCACAATGCCTCCTGTAGATAATGTCCCCTGTAGATAGCACCACCTTGCTTTCCAAAATATAGAATAAAAAGTGATCACAAAATTGCGCGTACCCCAAAACTGTACCCATGAAAACGACAGATTGTCCCGCAACAAATAAGCCCTAACACGTTAGAGAAAAAATAAAAAAGTTCTGGCTCTCAGAATATGGCGACACAAAATGTGCAGAGCTTTCCAAAAGCGGATCAGATTGGGCACCATTTATCAGTGCGACACTGGCCACACAATTGCGGATTATTATGGTATTTATTTACCGCATTATTATACCCTCTTATTATGCCCTGATGTACTCCGCACAGCTTACTTATGCCCCCACGTTTTAAACTGAAACACCAATAAAACCCCAAACAGAACCACTACCAAGCAAAATCTGCACTCCGAAAGCCAAATGGCGCTCCCTTCCTTCTGAACCCTACAGCATGCCCAAACAGCAATTTACGTCCACATATATGGTATCACCATACCCGGGAGAACCCGTTTAACAGTTTGAGGTATTTGTCTTCAGTGGCACAAACTGAGCACAATATATTTTGCACTAAAATTGCATATCAGCTAAATCTGCGCTCCAAAAGCCAAATGGTGCTCCCTTCCTTCTGAACCCTACAGCATGCCCAAACAGCAGTTTAAGTCCAAATATATGGCATTGCCATACACAGGAGAACCCACTTAACATTTTATGGGATATTTGTCTTCAGTGGCACGAATTGGGCACAACATTTTATGCACTAAAATAGCATATCAGTGGAAAATTGCAATTTCCACTTTGCACCATCAGCTGCGCATTAATTTCTAATGAAAAAACACGTGGTGTCAAAATGAATACTACACCCCTTAAAATACCCTAAGGGGTTTAGTTTCCAAAATATGGGTCACTACTTGGGGGTTTATTTTACTATTTGACTTAAGAGCACTGCAATTGTGTGCCAATGCTGTGAAAATCACCAAAATACGCCTCACATGCGCATGTTGCTCTTCAATTCTGAGCCCTGTCATATGTCTAGGCAAATAATAAATGCCTTGAGGGGTGTAGTTTCTAAAATGGGGTCACTTCTTGGGGGCTTCCACTGTATTCTGGTACCTCAAGGTTTTTTGCAAATGCAACATGGCGCCCAAAATCTAATCCAGCAAAATCTGCATGCAAAATAGCGCTTCTGCCTTTCTGAGCCCTGCCGTGTGTCCACACAGCAGTTTATGACCACATGTGGGGTATTACCGTAATCAGGAGAAATTGCTGTTCAAATGTTGGGGTGCTTTTTCTCCTTTTATTCCGTGTAAAAATTTAAAATTTCCAAGTTCTCTCAGAAAAAAATAACATTTTTCAATTTCACGGTATAATTCCACTATATTCAACAAAAAGACTGCGGGGGTCAAAATGCTCAATATACACCTCGTTAAATTGCTTCAGGGGTGTAGTTTCCCAAATTGGGTCATTTTGGGGCAGGGGGGTCTCCACTTATTTGGTCTCCCAGGAGTTTTGCAAATTCGACAAGGTGCACAAAAACCATTCCAGCAAATCTGAATGCCAAGTAGCACTCATGCCTTTCTGAGCCCTGCCGTGTGTGCAAACAGCAGTTCATGATCACATATGGGGTATTGCCGTACTTAGAAGAGATTGCTTTTCAAATGTTGGGTGAATTTTTCTCCTTTGATCCTTGTAGAAATGAAAAAATGCAACCTTTTATTGAAAAAATTTTGATATTAATTTTCACTGCCTAATTCCACTAAATTCAGCAAAAAAGCTGCGGGGTGTAAATGTTCACTATGCCCCTCAATAAATTCCTTGACGGCTGTAGTTTCCCAAATGGGGTCACTTTTGGGGGGTTTCCACTGATTTGGTCAATCAGGGGCTTTGCAAATGTAAGACGGCGCCGCAAACCATTCCAGCAAAATTTGAGCTCCAAAAGCCAAATAGCGCTTCTTCCTTTGTAAGCCCTGCCATGTGTCCAAACAGCAGTTTATAATCAGATATGGGGTATTGTCGTGCTCAGAAGAGTTTGCCTTACAAATGTTGGGGTGCTTTTTCTCCTTTATCTATTGTGAAAATGTATAAATCTGACCTAAAATGTACACTTTATTAGAAAAAACTTAGATTTTCAATTTCACAGGCTAATTCCACTAAATTCAGCAAAAAAAAAAAGCCTGTGGGGTCTAAATGCTCACTATACCCTTCAATAAATTCCTTGAGGGCTGTTGTTTCCAAAATAGATGACCTTTTGGGGAGTTTTCACTGTTTTGATCCCTCAGGGGCTTTGCAAATGCGACATGGCACCCGAAAACCATTCCAGCAAAACTTGAGCTCCAAAAAACAAATAGTGCTCCTTTCTTTCTGAGCCCTGCCGTGTCTCCAAACAGCAGTTTATTACCACTTTGGGGTATTGCCATAATCAGGAGAAATTGCTTTTCAAATGTTGGGGTGCTTTTTCTCCTTTATGCCTTGTAAAAATTAAAAATGTCTATGTTTTTATTGGAAACAATTTAGATTTTCATTTTTACGGCCTAATGCCACTAAACTAAGCAAAAAACCTATTTGTTTAAAATGCTCACTATACCCCTTGATAAATTCCTTGAGAGGTGTAGTTTGCCAAAAGGTGTCTTTTTGGGGGTGTTTCCACTGTTTTGGCACCACAAACCTGACAAATATATTCTAATAAAAAGAAGGCCCCAAAATCCACAAGGTGCACCTTTGCTTCTGAGGCCACACAAGGGCCACATGTGGGATATTCATGAAAACTGCAGAATCTGGGCAATAAATATTCAGCTGCGTTTCTCTGGTAAAACCTTTTGTGTTACAGAAAAAAATAAATTGATACAGATTTTCAACCAAAAAAAATTAATTTGTAAATTTCACCTCCACTTTGCTTTAATTCCTGTGAAATACCTAAAAGGTTAAGAAACTTTCTAAATGCTGTTTTGAATACTTTGAGCTGTGCAGTTTTTAAAATGGGGTAATTTTTAGTGGGTTTCTAATATATAGGGCCCTCAAAGCCACTTCAGATCTAAACTGGTCCATAAAAAAAAGGGCTTTTGAAATTTTCTTGAAAATGTGAGAAATTGCTGCTAAAGTTCTAAGTCTTGTAACGTCCTGGAAATATAAAAGGATGTTCAAATAACGATGGCAACATAAAGTAGACATATAAGATATGTGAACTAGTAAGTATTTTGTGAGGTATTACTATTTGATTTACAAGCAGATACATTCAAATCTATAAAAATGCAAATGTTTGCAATGACGTTGCTACATCGCGCCTGCCTGTGCCAAGCCGCTCACGGCAGTTAATGTTGGAGCAAGGCTCCAGCATTGAATTGAACTGTATCTCCGTCCTGAGGACGCAGATACAGTTGGAAGCGGGACCAGTGCGGTCAGCGTGGTATGGCAGCGGTCGAAGCAGGCCCAGTGCGGTCAGCACTCCTCTGCTTCCTCTAGGTTGCGCGCGTGTGCTCGTTCCCGGCCTTAAAGGGCCAGCACGTGCACCAGTAAAACTGTCCCTACCCAATCCCAAATGCACCCTGGACTATAAAAAGGTCTGTGCCCTCTTCCTCCATGCCTGAGTGTAGTTGTGTCTGCCCATGTTTGTTCTGCAAATTGTTCCTTAGCTGTATCCTGTCTTCCCGTATCCTGTTCCTGTATCCCGTAATTGTATTTAAGTTCCAGTGCAAAGTATAGTGTTGGAGTCAAGTTCACCATCTGTGCTCGGTGCATGTGCTGGCCCATGGGCCCAGATATCTATGTTATTTCTGTGTCAAGTGTCAGTCAAGCCATTAGTCAAGTCACGTGTCTGCCAAAGCAAGCTTCTGCCAAGTCAAACGTCTGCCAAGTCAAGCGTCTGCCAAGTCAAGCGTCTGCCAAGTCATGTATCTACCAAGTCATGTATCTACCAAGTCATGTACTGTATCTACCAAGTCATGTATCCAGGTACTCTTGTCCTAAGACTATATTGACTCTTGTTTGGCCAGCTGCTACTCCGCTACGGCGGAGTGGCCCAGTGGGTCCACATACCCCATAGTAGTGACAAAAAGTAATCTATTGCCCTTTTTGTAACTATTTCACCACTTCCATTATCTTTATAAGAAGTTTTTTAGATATTGGAGGTTCAGACATCTCCAGTCATAACAGCAAACAGCCCGGTATTTCCAAGAACGGCATACCTATTTACTCTAATCTCAATGACCTTACCTTATGTATCTGCAACCTTATTCAATGGGAACATGATTTACTGTCTGAATGCTCCAAGGGCGAGGGGAAACATACAATTTTCTGTACTAAAAGGTTCTTTAAAGGCATTTACCACTGGTTAATGGCCGAGAAACTTATTTTGAGGGGGTTGAGGTTTCTAGAACTCATCAGAAATTATCAGGCTTAACCAGAACTCATAACAATTGACATTACTGAGCTTGTTTGGCATTGGGGTTGTAAAAAGTAATATAAAAAGTTCTGTGTTTTTTCAGTCTGCACCATTCTTGTTATGGGCTGTGTTTGGTATTGTAATACAGCCACCTTAACTTGAATAGAGCTGAGCTGCAATACCAGACACAGCACATAAACAAAAGTGCCACTGTTTCTAAAAAAAAAAAAGGTAAGATTTTTTCTAATCTCATACAAGCAATATTCTCTTGATAGATTGCCTGATGGAGGTATGCTCCTTAACTTAATGATGTTCTTTCCTTTTGCTGAATTTACCTGACATCAACTGCTAAAGGGGTTGTCCAGTCTCTGCAAATTGAAGGCTATGTACACCTTTGAAAACGTTTTGGTAAAAATGTGTATCAGTGTGTTTAGTGCAACTTTGTAATTACATCTTACTAAAAATTATTTTAACTTTTTGAGATATTGCTGCTTTGTATCCTGGATACACAGCAGCTGTATCGTGCACTGAAACCTGTATCCGTCAGGTCAGTGGCACTGACGGGTACAGTGACAGCAGGTCCTGCGTGTTTCTGACACGCAGGTTCGAGCTGTTATCGATCACATCTAAGTTCATAACCAAGATGTGATCGATAACAGGTGGATCCTGCATGTCAGAGACACGCATGACCAGCTGTCACTGAACTCGTCAGTGCAGCTGATCTGACGGATTCAGGTCTCAGCGCAAGATACAGCTGCACTGTATACAGTATACAAAGCAGCTGTATCTCAAAAGGTAAAAATAGTTTTTAATAAGATGTAATTACAAAGTTCCACCACTCACACAGATGATGAAAAAAAAGGTTATCAAAGTATGTACATATCCTTTAAGTTTATTTTTTGTATAAATACAAGTTCTACAATTTTCCATTATAGTTTCTGTATTAATAAACACAGGTGAACAGCTCGTTACAGTTACACTATTGTCACGATCTGTGGGTATGTGAACCCACTGGGCCGCACCACCGTAGCAGGATAGCAGCTGGCCAATACAGAGTACCAAGTAAAGTCTATAGTTCAAGCAAGAGTACCTGTGGTGGTTCAGACAGTAGCGATAACGAGGCTCAGATAGGACCTTGGCAGCAGACACCAGGCGTGGTGTAACACAGCAGAATGACGGGTGGTACAACGCGGCTCCAACTCTTTAAGGCACAGGAACAAGGTAGTATGGGATACAGGATACAGGTAGTAGGAACAGGGAACACTGCAAATGGTCTCTTAGTGTTTTCCAGTTCCCAAAGACTAACACGGGTAAACACAACAATGCTCAGGCGATAAAGGAAGGGGCAGGGCCCTTCTTATAGTCCAGGGTGATCATGAGCTAATTTGGTATACAATTCAGGCCCTTTAAGGCCAGGCACGAGCGTGCGCACGCACCCTACGGGACATAGCAGAGTGAAGCGGAAGTTAGCACTGTCATCTCCTGAGGAGGAGATGCGGGCCAGCGCTCACTGATCCATGGCTGCGGCCGTCAGGGGGTGAGTAATCCCGACGGTCTGCGGCCATGGGTGTCACGAATATGTCTATCAGAGCAGTGTCTTCTAACGATCTCAGAACCTACGTGTCCATCACATGACTATGGAAAGAATTTTATCCACTGGAAGTAAGCAATGACTATTCCTCCTGAATAACAACAAGCAGAGATCTTAAAAATCGTTAGGAATCAATACATAAGGTATAATGGAAAATTGTTTAACTTTAGATTATACAAGAAAATAACATTAATTTGCTGAAACTGAACAACCGATTTAACTATTTGTTGTGGATGATTATGCTATTATTGGACCATCTATGGAGATACCTTCCTCTAATACCTGTTCACCCCTTCTCTCCTCATTCTTTTCCCCTTTGTTCTTTCTATTTCCTTTTCTGTTCCTTGCGATGCTGCAGGCAGCTGTTACATATTTGATGCATTAAGGTTTTTTTTATACTGTAGCAAATTGGTATCTAATAAAATCTAAATATAATAACACATGGAAAAAAAACAAGGAAGCTTTTCATATTATCAGGGTTCATCTTAATTGAAACCGTGGGTCTGATTAGGGTGGCAAAGGGTAATTGTCCCCATGACTCTCCAAGTTGAAATGTGGTTTACTTTAAATAATCAATACTTCACCTCGTTGCAATTTCTATTCCAAGCAGTAACATCCTAAATACGAAGTAGTCACTTTATAACTGATGCTATTGTATAATGAACCACTTATCCTGTTTTCCCTGGCCAATGGATTCCATTAAATAGCTTTTGAGATAATTGTCCAATTACTTTTGGTCCCTTGAAAGAGAGGCAGCTACATATTAAAGAGCTGTAATTTCTAAACCCTTCCTCAAATTAGGATGTGAAATAAACTCAAATTAAAGCTGAGAGTCTGCACTTTAAGCCCATATTGGTTATATAATTGTATATTCAATATGTTTTGGTAAACAGCTAAAATTACAAAACTTGTGTCACTGTCCAAACAATTCTGGACCTAACTGTATATCCATGATTTCTAAAGCATTTAAGAAAAGTATGCCAAGCGTAACTCGGTCCATTGACCCAAAGGGACATAGGGAGAAAACTTACAACTGGAGAGGGTCAATAATTACACTATAATCATAATATAATGAAAAAAAGTTTTTACTTTATATAAGACGTATACAAAAACGATTAAAAATGAGTCGTACAATGCAAATGATGGCATCAGCCTGTGCCTGCATTACAAATGCTTGACCTGCATTACATAATGTCACTGTTGGTCTCGCCAGCTTGTTTGTAATTGCTAGCTGGTATTTGTTCCAACACAAGTTCTATCAGATGTTGTATTTGCACACACATCTTTTTGCGCAAAGGTCTCACTGCAATATTTCTATCTTTTGCATATATATACACCAGTAAACTATTTGTCATTTTTTACATATCTTTTGACTCCAATATATACTCTTGGCACAGGCTGACACCATCATTTGCATTGTACGACTCATCGTTTTTTTTGTATACATGTCTTCAATAAAGTAAAAACTTTTCTTCATTATATTATGATTATTTTGTAATTATTGACCCTCTCCAGTTGTAGATTTTCCAACTGGGGAAGTAGACTTCCTAATGAACCCCCTCACCAGGTTCTCCTTGACATACTCCAACATGGCTTGGGTTTCAGGCAAGGAAAGTGGATAGACCCGCAACGAGGGAGAGAGGTTCCAGGAAGCAACTCTATAGGACAGTCATATGGACGAGGACGCGGAAGGACCTCTGCCTCCTTCTTGCTCAAAGAAAGAACGTGACGAACCTGAGGCAGGCAGCTGTGCAGACATCGGGATCCACACTGGAGGACCTCTCCGGAGCGGAGTTCCAATAAAGGACTGGAGCATGTTGGTGTAGCCATGGTAATCCCAGTAGGATGGGGTCAGAATGAAGTACTCCGATCTGTAGCCTCAGGGGTTTGGTGAGAGACAGAATCGGGTCAGGCAGAGGTTGTCCATCTACAGAGACGACCGCCCAGGGTTTCTCTAGAGGAACTCTGGTCAAATGGAAATGATCAACTAAGTCCTGCTGGATAAAATTTGCAGCCGCTCCGAAAACCAAGTACGCAGGCACACAGTGCGATCCTTCACTGGTGAGAATTGACATGGAAATAGACACTTTGGGATAGAATTTAATGGTAGAGAGTGATTCACCCAGGTTAGTCTCTCCAATCAAACTTAGGTGCTGGAGTTTCTTCCCGGCTTTTGAGGGCATTTGCGCATGAAATGTCCCTTGTAGCCACAGTACAGACACAATCCAGTCGATCGTCTGCATTGCCGTTCCTGTTCGGACAATCAGAGTCTATCTACCTGCATAGGCTCCTCTGAAGGTGTAGTAGGACAGGGTAGTAGCCTTTGAAATTTTGGTGCCAGTCGACAAGGTCTCCTCCCCCGATGGACATCCAGAGTGCGCTGTTGGATCCGCACATCGATCCGGGTAGCCAGAAGTATTAAGTCATCCTATGTAACAGGAGGTTCTCGAGCCGCCAGTTAATTGTTAATATGGGGAGCAAGACCCTGCCAAATGGTCACCACCAGGGCCTCATTATTCCAAGTCAACTCCGCTGTCAGTGTAAAGAAAGAGACCACGTACTCCCTACAGTTGACTCCCCTTGTTTGAGGGTAAGTAGCGAAGCAGCTGCAGAGGATGTTCAACCCGATTCCTCGAAAACTGTACGGAAAGTCTCTAGAAACAGGGATAGATCAGATAATTCCGGGCCCTCTCATTCCAAGATGCAGTTCGCTCATGCCAGGGGTTTGCCACCGAGGAGAGAATACCTTAGCCTCATCAGGGGGAAGAGATGGGCACGTAACCTAAAGTGGATCGTACATTGATTGATGAAGCCTCTACATGCCCTAGGGTCCCCGTCGTAGTGAGGCAGTAGAGGCAGCAAAATTGTAGATCCAGGGCAGGCAGGAGGGGTAACAGGTAGTGGAACAGCAGCAGCATCCAGAGGAGGCGCAGTAGGATGATCCAAACGGGTGATGATCAAATTTACTGCCTGTAGGAGATGATCCTGTGGGCACGCATGTCCGTTTGCATCACCTTAATCACCGTTTTAGATTGACCAGCGAGATCCATGGCCTGAGCGTATGGTCACGCCTGTGGGGTATGTGGACCCACTAGGCCGCTCTGCCGTAGCGGAGTAGCAGATGGCCAAAACAACAGTCAGTAACAGTCTCTGAAGTAGAGTACCTGGGAAGATGATCTGGCAGATACTCGGAAAAGCAGACACGTGGAGTAGTAGACACTTGGCATAGATGATGGATGTGGCAGACGACACTAGACGTGGCAGATGACACTGGACGTGGCAAATGACACTGGACGTGGCAGATGAAAACACGACTCCAACACTAGATACAGCTCAGGAACAAGCACAGTGCAGTTGCATGTGTTGGCCTCTCCTGGGAGGGGGACACCAACAAGCCCACGGTGTACTGCGGCTGCCGGTAAGTACAGGGTGCCGGCAGTCAGCGACTGCAAAAACATCAGTGCTTATGTAGGCATAGTGTCGCATTGGCCCACCAGAGTACCAGCGGCCCTAAAGTTCCATTACAAAACAGCACCATTTGAAGTACATCACTTTCATCCATATTCCATACAGAGTTAATTTACAAATAACCAAGAGGCTATACATGAGTTCTGTAGGTTCTCCTAACTACTCTGATACACACAATTCATCCTTGCACTTTTTTTGCACTTCTGTCATTTAACAGGAATGTGACCACTTGGTGACTAATAATTGCTTGGCTCAGAACCGATACTCTCTTATGAAATGTTTTAGGCACTGTAAGTAATATTTTGTAGATTTCCAGTACTGGCTCATTGCACAGATTTTAATAAGGTTACTAAAAATGAGACCAGTGTTTATACTAAATAATCCTCCTTCCTTGGAACACATCCAAAGTCTTCCTAGATGGCATTACTTATTCACTAGAAAAGTTTACACATTCAAATCTGGCAAAGTGTTTTTGTTTTTTTTTCAAGCTTTTATCTTTAGGCACAAATACAATGTTAGGCCTTATTCACACGAACATGTTTAACATCCGTGATACGCATGTGAAAATCACGCGCGTCGCACAGACCTATGTTAGTCAATGGGGCCGTTCAGACATTCCGTGATTTTAACGCAGCGTGTGTCCGCTGCGTAAAACTCATGACATGTCCTATACTTGGGCGTTTTTCGCGCATCGCGCACACACATTGAAGTCAATGGGTGCGTAACAATCACACACAGCACACGGAAGCACTTCGCGCAACAGTACATAAAGAAATGAAAGAAAAAATAAAACCCCTTCCTTCATTTATTTTTCTAAACATCAAAACCGCGTGTCATAAGGATGGCATATGCGTGAAAATCACGCAGCCACGCAGCAAACACTGATGACACACGGAACTTCAACGCGCAAAAAACGCAGCATTTTTTGCGCGCGCAAAACGCACACGTTCGTGTGAATAAGGCCTTATGGTTAGGGTTGAGTTTGGAAGTTCTCCCGTTCTGTTTTCCCTGGACCTAAAAAACTTCAATGCCTGCACAGAATAATTTTAAGAACCACCTAGTCCCTCTGGTAGATAATTAAGAAACCAGCAGAAGAATTTTTTATTTATGGAGCAGACTGGGCAGTTCATGCTCACCATGACATCTCACTATGGGCACCATAAGCAATTTTCAGCTGCAGTGTACACATGGGAGGCAGCACTTAGGCCTCATTTACACGACAGGGTTTCCCGGCCGGGTGCCGGCCGTTCATAAATCGGCCGGCACCCGGCTGCATTAGGAATAATAGACCCCTAATGGGGCTATTCACACGACCGATTTTTTGACGGCCGGGAAAACCAGCCATCAAAAAATAGGACATGCTCTATTTTCGGCCGGGTACCCGGCCGCCCAGCTCCCATAGAAGTTTATGGGGCCGGGTAATACACGGCCATCACTGGAATGTGTCCCGAGTGATGGCCGGGTTTTCCGTCGCTTGCGCTCTATCTCCTCCTCCTCACAGCGCAGAGTGCATGTGAGGGGAGGACTTGATGCCATTTGGACGAATGGCTGTACACTGTGTGGCAGGGCCGGGGTGTACAGCAGGTGGAGGGAGCACTGCGCTGGCTCCCTTCCCCTGCTTATTTTAAAAGCGCCCTGGCCCGGCGACACCTTCCATGGCGCTGCTAGCAGCTGCTGCTGCTGCGGCTGCTACTACTGTAGCAACGCCACTATAGCAGAGCAGGGAGGTATCTCCCCGCTCTTCTATGTGCTAGCTCCATTTTAGCTCCCTGAAGGAGCTGAATCCCAGTGTGTTTGGGGATTCCGCTCCTGGACAGAGCGCTTGATGTCTCTGTCCATATCTGGGCAGTGACATCAGGGGAAACTCCTGAAGCGGAATCCCCGAACACATGGGGATTCCCCTTCAGGAGTTGCCACTGATGTCACTGTCCAGATCTGCCCGGCCCGAAACGGATGCAAAATAATGCAAACCGGCCGGGAAAAATGGCCGATTTTACCGGCCGATACTCAGGCGGGACCCGATCGTGTGAATCCCGCCTTACAGAGCTACAGTAGCCATGTGCCACATGTGCCCTGTATATATGGTGCGCATATAGTGTGTCTGTATGTATAGTTTGTAAATATTATATGCATATATGGTGTGTGCGTGTTGTTTTGTATTTTTATATGATATATTGTAATATATTATTTTGAAACGGTTTGTTGGTATTATTTAGACATTGTATGGCACCAGAATTTGGAAACTATATAGTGTTATTATTTGAGAACTGCATGCTAGTTTTATTTTTGCACTGTATGCTGATATTATTTGAATTTTGTATAACAATATTATTAGATCTCTGCATGACAGTATTATGTACTGCATGTCAGTGTTATTTAATAGAATTTAGGCTCTTTATGTCAGCTAAGCACTGTATGGCAGTATTATTTAGAAAATTGCACAGTTGGGGGACCATGGCACAGAGGTGTTCAGACGGTAAAGGCAAGGGTTAGGTTCAAGATCTTAGGCCTCATGCACACGTCAGTATTCTGGTCTTTATTTTGCTACAGTATTTGGAAACCAAAACCAGGAGTGGAACATAAAACAGAGAAAACCTATAATGGAAAGATTTGCACTTCTTCCGTGTTTTGGACCCACTCCTGGTTTTGGCATCCAAATACTGAAGCAAAATACTGACCAGAATACTGACGTGTGCATAAGGCCTTAGTTTCACAAGATTCCAGTTAACCCCTTAAGGACACAGTCTGTTTTGGCCTTATGGACTAGGCCAATTTTTTCAAATCTGACATGTGGCACTTTATGTGGTAATAATTTTGGAATGCTTTTATTTTTTCAAGCGATTCTGAGATTTTTGTTCACGTGACACTTTGAACTTTATGTTAGTGGTAAAATGTGGTTGATACATTCAGTGTTTATTTGTGAAAAACACCAAAGAGTTGAGAAAATTTGCACAAATTAGCATTTTTCCAAATGTAAATGTATCTGCTTGTAAGACAGATAGTAATACCACACAAAATAGTTACTAGTTAACATTTACTATATGTCTTGTGTTGGCATCATTTTTTTTTTAAAGTCCTTTTAATTTTCTAGGACGTTACTAGGCTTATAACTTCAGCAGCAATTTCTCAAATTTTCAAGAAAATTTCCAAAATCTATTTTTTTAAGGACCAATTCATTTCTGAAGTGGCATTGACGGCCCTATATATTAGAAATCCCCCATAAATCACCCCATTTTAAAAACGGCACCCCTCAAAGTATTTAAAACGGCATTTAGAAGGTTTCTTATCCCTAGTGGCGGGGCCTAAAAGACTTCAGTACTTGGCATACCAGGAGACCATTGTTAGGCCCCCGGTTGCCATTGCAAGCATCGGCACCCCTGCGACCTCGTTGCAGGGGTGCCGATCGGCCACAAACCACCTAGATGCAGCAATTGCTTTTAAACGCATTACATAAGATTTTGGGTATTGTGAGATTAAGCCTAAACCGCAAAAAAATCATTCACTAAAGTTACTTGTGTTTACACTAGTAAATTTATACAATCATTTTTTAAATGCATTCATACAAATACACAGTATAATTACAGTAAATTACTTTCTGTTATTTAAAATGATAATTTTATACATACTTTTCACATTACAATATTATAAAACTATTGTCACAAATTAGTATGCGCACATTTTAAAGAACTTGTCTTACAACTTAATGGGGTTGTCTCTCAACAACCCCTTTTTAAAATTAAGAAATCTCAGCGATTTAAACAAGTGGACAAATGTTTGGGTTTAGGATCATATTAGTGTTC
>NC_134699.1:44553611-44593611 GCF_050947455.1 Rhinoderma darwinii | reverse complement strand
CCAGCCCTTTGGGTTAGCCTTAATGATGACACCAGCAGGAAAATTTTCTTTAGGCAAAGTCTTCCTCTTGAAAATTACCATGGGTGGTAGTTTCTGGCCATTAGCCTGACAAGCGAGAACTACAGTGAAAGATGACTTCTCATTTCCTGTGGTACGTATAGATATCGTACTGGTCCCTGTTTTCTCAACAGTACGGTTTACGGGGATATCGAAAGTGAGGGGAACCTCATCCATGTTAATAATGTGTTCTGGCTGGATATTCTTTTCATTTATCTTGGTTATGCAGTAGGTGCGGAAAATGGCCAGCTTCTCTTCATAATCCTTTGGTAATTGCTGGCACACAGTAGTTCTGGTGCGAATGGAGAGATGACGCCTTTGCATGAAACGAAAGCACCATGAAGGACCTCCTCGAAAGTCCTTGATCTCCATGTCACGTGCTAAAGCAGTGGCTTTGAGTCTAATAGAGACAGTGGAGACGCTTCTACATGCGTTTCTCTGTTCCATAACCCACTGTTCTATTTTGTCCTCCAACTGTGGCCACCTTGCTTTGTTTCCTCGGAAACTCAGTTTGGTCTTCTTTACTTGGCGGAGGTCATCTTCTTGTTTTCTCCACTTACGCACCATGGATTCATTAATGTTGAATTCTCTTGCAGCTGCCCTATTTCCATGCTCTACTGCATAACTTATAGCTTTAAGCTTGAAACCTGCATCATAAGCATGTCTCTTAACAGGAGGCATTTTTTGGGGTAGTGGGTATAGTTAACGCTAAAGCAAAGATATATTGCAAGGATCCTACAGAGCTGTAAGTATCACTCAGTGTGGCTCCTGATTACGGTGGCCGTAATGCTCAATCCATTTATGGATACTGTAAAAACCCAAGTGAAGAATAAATTCATAGGCGCACGGGGGGGAGGAGCATGGTGTGTGCTGTGGTATGCCGCCGCCGACCCCTGCCGCCCACGATAGAGGTAAAGGATCCTGTATGAACCCCTCTCTTTACTGTCGGGTTCATATATAAGGCGCACCGGATTATAAGGCGCACTTTCTATTTCTGAGAAATTCTCAACATTTTATGTGCGCCTTATAGTCCGGAAAATACGGTACTCATTAAATCAGGAATCTGTGAAAGTGTAGAGGATATAAATGAGAACTTTTTGTTTTTTGGTGCAGATAAAATTTTGGCCAATACTTATGCACTTTATATTTATGATAGGTTTGTCGCTCATTGGAACATTGCCAAGTCAATGTCTGGCTATTATCAAGAGTCAGGGAGAGCAGGTCGTGATGGCAAGCAGTCTTTTTGTCGTCTCTACTATTCCAGGACCGATCGGGACCAAATTAGCTTTTTGATTAAAAAGGAAATGACACATTCCCAGGTGAGTACAGAAGGCCTTTTTTTTTCTCCTTATTTCTTTGTTAGACTTAAAAGAAATCTTCACAACCCTTTACGATGCATTGCATGTTTCTTTGGCGAAGAATCTTTTTGTCACTCTGGTTGTGACTTTTTGGTTACCAGAGACACATATTATCTACATGAACACTGATTACTGGTTGTGTCACTGAGTTCTCTCTGCCTTTTATTTCTAGTATTTCGATTTCTACTGTAAAAGTTAAACAACTGTGTAGATATATTTTGTTGCTTATAATAATGCACATTTTTATAGAAAGTGTATAGATCTTGGACCACCTCGAGTTCTTACTTAGTAAGATGACAAGTTAGGTCGTTTCTACATTCTATATCTACATCTTACCTGTGGAACAGCTCAGACTTCTCAGGGTTGCCATTTTTTTGGGGGAGATGCTAAACTTCAAACCATCAATCATATTCACTCGATGAAAAATGTTTATTTTCATTAAATTAAATTGTCTTTTACAGGCAAAACGTGGAAAAATTAAAGCATCAGACAAAGCATCAATGGCTGGATTCGAAGCAATGGTGACATTTTGTGAGGAGATGGGGTGAGTGTTATTATTTTTCTCTTTTAAGCCTTAACCCCTTCCCGAAATTTGCCGTATGGATACGTCCTGGAAAGCTAGTGTTCCCCGCATTTTGCCGTATCCATACCACAAATGGTATGGTATCTTACAGCTGACATCCGGCTGTAATGGCGGGGACCGAAATTAGCTTCGACCCCCGCCATTAACCCCTTAAATGCAGCGGTCAAAAGCGATCACTGCATTTAAGTTGTTTGCAGCTCATCGGAACCCCAGCCATCAAATTGCAGGGGTTCCGGTGGCTACAATGGCAACCAGAGGTCTTACACTGGCCTCCCGGTATGCCTAGCACGGAAGCCTTCCAGGATAAGCCCGGCAGCGGAGCCTGAAAGGCTTACGTAGCCGATGGCAAGATGGCGCCGGCTCAGGAGCTGAGCCGGCGTCATCAGCTAGCTCCAATTCCTGCCATTAACCCCTTAGATGCAGCGATTGCTGCATCTTAGAGGTTGCTAGTAGATCGGCAGCCCTGCCATGCAATCGGGGCTGGCGACTGGTATGGCAACAGGAGACCTAACAATGGCCTGCTACTCTGCCATTACGGAAGACGATTCGGCCCCGCTAGGAGGCGAAGCCTAATCGGCTTGCTGTCCGTGAATGACTGACAGATCTAATCAATTGCACTACATAGGTATGGCCATTCAACTACTTTCCATATACCAGCTCAGGACCTACTATTAGATTTTAAAACATTATATTATATGCAGCCACTTTTCATCTCCCTGACGGAGGCTTATTTTTCAAATCTGACGTTTCACTATATGTGGTAATAACTTTCGAATGTTTTACGTATCCAAGCAATTCTGAGTTTTTTCGTGACACATTGTACTTTGTCAGAGGTAAAATTTGGTGGCTAAATGCGTTGCTTATTTGTGAAAAAGTTTTTTGAAAAAAATACAAAAATTAGCATTTTTCTAAATTTAAATGTGTCTGCTTGTAAGACAGATAGTTATATCACACAAAATATTTACTAATTAACATTCGCCATCTACTTTGTTGGCATTGTTTTTTGAACATCCTTTTATTTTTCTAGGACTTTAGATGGCTTAGAAGTTGATTAGAGATTTCTCACATTTTTATGAAAATTTCAAAAGCCTATTTTTTGAGCAACCAGTTCAGGTCTGAAATGGCTTTGAGGGGCCCATTCATTAGAAACCCCCCCCCCCCCCCATAAATCACCCCATTTTAAAAACTACACCCTCAAAGAATTAAAAACAGCATTTAGAAAATTCCTTAACCCTTTAGCAATATAACCAAGTGCAGGTGAAATTTATAAATTTCATTTTTTATTTTTGCAGATATTCCATTTTAACCCCTTCCCCCTGCTTGCATACTGGGCCCTAATGACCAAGCCATTTTTTACGTTTTTCCATCGTCACATTCGAAGAGCTATAACTTTTTTATTTTTGCATCGACATAGCTGTATAAGGTCTTGTTTTTTGCGGGACAAGTTGTATTTTTTTAATAGCACCATTTTGGGGTACATATAATTTACGGATTAACTTTTATTAACTTTTTTTTGCGGGGGATAGAAGAAAACCTGAAATTTCGCCACTCTTTTTTGCGTCCTAAATCTACGCCGTTTACCGTGTGGTATAAATAACACTAACTTTATTCAACGGGTTGTTACGATTGCAAAGATACCAAATTTGTATAGATATTGTATTACACAGTAAAAACACTTTTTTTTCAAAATTATTTGTTTGTGTCTCCATATTTGAAGAGCCATAACTTTTTTTATTGTTTGTTTGTGGGACAACTTGTAGTTTTTATTGGTACCATTTTAGAGTAGATGCGACTTTTTATCACATTTTTTTTAAGTCAGGATTCACAGAAAACAGCACACGGCGATACCAAATATGTGTAATTTTTTTTGCTTTATTGTGTTTTTTTAATAGTAAAGCATTTTGTAAGGGGAAAAAGTGGGTTTTTCGTTTTTGTTTTTTTAATAACTTTATTAAACTTTTTTTTTAACTTTTAAACTAGTCCCACTAGGGGACTTTACTATGTGATCATCCGATCGCTTTTATAATACACTGCAATACTTTTGTATTGCAGTGTATTACTGCCTGTCCGTTTAAAACCTCTGGCATAGCCTAGCAGGCATTCACTGCAGGCAGACCTGGGGGCATTTATTAGGTCCCCGGCTGCCATCGGAGACACAGACACTCGGCGATGTTTCTCCAAAACAACTCAGATGCGGCGCTCGTTATTGAGCGCTGCATCTGAGGGGTTAAACGGGTGAGATCTATACTAATATCAATCTCACATGTTCGACAATCTCACATGCCCCCGGCTCCCTGCTCTGTTTATTTATTCTGATGCAGTGCCGTGAAAAGGCTATTGCATCAGAATAAAGCCCACTAATGACCGCCGTGAAAAGGCTTATCGGCGGTCATTAAGGGGTTAATCCATTTTTTTCTGTAATGCAGAATGCTTTACCAGTGAAGCACTACTCCATGTTTACTGTCCAGATTCTGCAGTTTTTAGAAATAGCCCATTAGTGGCCCTAGTGTCCTAATGGACTGAAAGACAGGCCTCCGAAAGATGGTGGATTTTGGGGCCTTCTTATTATTAGATTACATTTTAGGCACAATGTCAGGTTTAAAGAGGTCTTATGGTTCCTAAACAAAGGAAACACACCAAAAAAGACCAGATTTTGGAAACTACACCTACAAGGAATTCATCGAAGAGTGTAGAGAGCATTTTGACCCCACAGGTGTTTCATGGATTTTATTGGAATTTGGCCGTGAAAATTAAAAATGAAATTTTTTCCAGAAATAGATTTTTATCTCTTTATTTTCTCAATTTACTCCCTCCGTTCCTAGTCTGTTGCCTCTTTTTCCTATACAGCCCACTTACTGTGTATTGTTTACTTTGTATACACACGCCAGCCTTTCACACACCACAGGAGTAACATACAACCCTCACAGATACTTAAATATATAATAATACTTCACTTCAAACATAGAAGTGAAAAGGCAATATACATTACATCAAGATACAATACATTACATAGAGAACACAACCACACACAGCTGCCTCTTTTTCTGACCTTTCTTGGGTACTAAGAACATATGACTAGTAATGTGTATGTATATATCATATATATCCAGATCCCAACGCTACACGGTGTCATGGAACTACACGAATAACCAAAGCCACATCCAGCACCTGACCATTAGTATATGTACATGTACATATAGAAACTCATGCATAAATAGCATATATATAATCTACTCATCTGTAATCATAGAGATATTCTAGGAATCTCTTATGTACACATATAAAGTCTGCTGTAATGTTATTATACTTATATTTATATACATACCCAGAAAGCACATATATAACTTAGCTTGTTCCTGCTGTAAGTGCTGTTCGTCCAGGGGTGGCAGGAAAAGAGAGCCCCTGAGCTTCACATGGTCTAAATGTTCCTATCTCTGAGTTGACTCCGCCTACTCCATTTACCCCGCCTTTAGTCCACCCATATACCTTTCAATGTGCATCTGTACAATATAGATAAATCTTTGCCCAGTATGCCAAGCTGCCTCCACATCCAGTTTACAATGGCTCCTTCCTGTACTGAGAACTATTCTAATGCTAATAAGGGAGTAGATAAGAATCTATGACCAAATGGCCTCTGGGAATACTGACACCTCAATAATATCAGTATATACTATCTCCATTTACCAGGTATATTTTATGTGATCTTAGGACAGAGTGTCTGGATGGGTACAATATTCTCCTTTAACAGCCCCCTTTTGTCGGTATACCGACACAAATTTGTTGGAAGTCTGGTCTTTTGTGTGTGGCGTGCTTACATTAACTATTAACATTGCAAACATAAGAACAATTAAAGGTAAGAGCTTCTGCCAACCTCTGTGGAGGAAATAAATTGGCCCACAGTACGAAAAACCTCCTAGAAAATCTATGGTGGAAGAATATAAATAATTTCTTCTCCCATGGATAAGAAAAAGTAGATTATCCCCAAGAACACGTATCTTAGAGACAGTCCATATGTTCTTGCAAACACACAATACATATTATAAGTTCATTTATATTGCATCTTTGGCCACTCTGTTGATTAACCTTTTTGAGCATCATTGGTTCTGGTTTTCACCCCATCTTGGACTTGGATTCCATCAGAAATGGGTTGTCTGGGCAGATGTTTGGTCACTTTTACTGTCAAGAGCATTCATTGTTTCTTTGTGCATTTTTGTACCGGAAATGATATTAAGATAACAGTATGCTCCTTGGAGGAGTGATCCTCAATAGCTGCAGTTAGTACCAAACACAAGGTTTCAGACGTCTCATCTCTGCATATTGTCCATGCTTTCCTTCACCTGTCATTGTTTTAGTTTATCTGTCAGTTACATGATTGGAATCCATCAGGAGATATAATGGCCTCCCCGTGTGGACAGTATCTATAACCGACTACAACACCTGGCACCCTCAGTAGTTACAGTATGAACAGATACTTGGGGTCATAACTCCTCTGGAATTCCTCCTTGGACAGGCTTCGACAAAGAACAGCTAGGATAAAGACCTGTGTCTGACCAGGTGGTCATTGTTCCTTTTGTGCGCCACTGTAGTTCACAGTGGGGCTCCCCACTCCCTTACAGAATCCCCAATAGCGAGAGCAATGCCCCACGGCCTATTGGCTGCACCACAAACTTTGTAGGCTTGCGCCCAAATCGCACCATATGCTTCCATGGGTCCCATCGGTAGCTATCTGCTTAATTTCTTTGGTCTGGTTACACAGACAACTGTGTACTGTTCCGTACTGTAATCATGTTTTCAGTAGGGGACAGTAGTTCCACGGAGAGGCAGGGACTCCTAGCATCGTACATAACTATGAAGCTAGGAGCCCGGCTCCCTGCAGTGTGTTCGGTCTGGGACTTGCGGCCGAAATACGTTCCGTCCATTAGGGACGTAATGTGCTCGTGTGAATCCAGCCTTAGAGGCCCGAAAAACGGCTGAAAAATTAGAAGCAGAACGCCTACAAACATCTGCCCATTGGTTTCAATGGGAAATACGGCGTTCTGTTCCGATGAGGTGTTTTTTCCGCGGCGGTTTTCCAAAAACGGCACGTAAAAAGACGCCCGCCAAAAAGAAGTGCATATCACTTCTTGGGACGTTTTTGGAGCCATTTTTCATTGACTCTATAGAAAAACAGCTCCAAAAACGGCCGTAAAAAAACGCCGCCAAAAACGCGAATTTGATTAAAAAATGGCTGAAAATCATGAGCTGTTTTCCCTTTGTTTAGGAAGCGTGTGAACATACCCTTAGCCGTTTGGTGTGTCCTATATCTTCTGCCAGCTGCAGAATCACACCCAAAATGGCTGCCGGACACTGCTTAGCAATTTGAAGACACCTTTTCCTGGCTTGTAGGAGGGGGGGTGAGATTCCGTCCCACATTTGACAGCTGTGAGTCAGGCTGCTTTGCCTTATTCAACTTGCTGTAATTCTGGGAAGTGCTCCCTCTGGTGGCCAACATAGGAAAACATGTCAAATCATTATTTAATTTTTAATAGTTTCCACCATGTGGAAAAAAAATAAATACAGCAAAAAACGTAAAAAATATAATAGAAATAAGTAACTTACTTAAAAAAAAAAAAAAAAAAAAAAAGGTTTAATTCGCTACACATTCCCTTTAAGGAGCCAAAGCGCACACAGGTGGGAGATTGAGCTGATTGCTCCTAGAGCACCCTGAGCTATAAGAAGGACTGTGCCCCTCCCTGCAATGCCTGAGCCTTTTTGTCTACCCTAGTCTGTCTAAGCAAATGGTCTCCTAGTGTTTCCCACTTCCCAGTGTTTCCCGTTCCTGCCACCTGTAACCTGTATCCTGTGCTATCCTGGTCATGTACCGTGTTGAGCTGAATTTGTGCTGCGCTGTGTACCACGCCTGTCCTGCTACACCACGCCTGGAGCCTGCCTGCTGCCTAGTCCCAGCCGAGCCTGTCTTGCTACTGTCTGAGCTACCACAGGTACACTATACAAACTATAGACTGTGACCCGTGTCCTGTTGGCCAGCTGCCATGCTGTCAAGGCGGTACGGTCCAGTGGGTCCACGTACCCAACGTGACACAGCTTCTCCCCCTTTCCTGTCCAGCAACACAGAATGATCATATAGTATACAACTTCCATTCCCGACTGCGAAATCTCCGGTTGTGTCACAGCTAGAACTGCGATCCTGGTGTCATATGAAAGATTAGAATCTCATCTTTCATATTCCACCAGAACCACTTCAACCATTCTAGGGGGTCCAGAGTCTGAGATATGGCTGTTTTTAAGTGATCCCCCTTCCCTCCAGCCTCAGTCTCTCACACCACGTGAAGCAGCTTCATGCTGATAGGACAGCATCAGAGGCTGTGAGGTAGCTGTCCTATCAGCATGAAGTATAGACTCATTTGCATATTTAGAAAAAAGCTCATAACTTTTAAAATAATGTTTTGGTACACAATTTTCACCAGCATGATCAGTGTGACAGCGCCTATTAGATTAGCTAGGGGATAGGTCATTACTTATCTAGTGACAGTTCCTCTTTAAAGGCCTAAACCTGTCTAAACTTCATTTGCTGTGTTTGTGAATGCATTGTGTCTGTAATCCAACATTTAAGGCTGGGGAGAGGCTGACTTTAGTATTCTTTAATAGAATGAGTCAGAGGAAGTCCAGAAAAATATCTCATTATCGCAACTATATCTCCTGTGTGTCCTGATTAGATCCTTAAAAGCATTCACATGGCTATTTCCAATTCTCTCAATCATTTGGTTGGTCACGTCTCTATTGGGGTACCAGACCCTCCCAGCAATTAGCCACCTATGATAATGCATCAATGGCATATCCAATCAGTATCCTATAAATGTCTGTTGTGGAACAGCTCTAACTCCTTAAAGGGATTGTCCTTAGATGATTTTGTTGGGTAAGGCTCTGCCAGTACAGAGGAAATGTATTACATGGTGTCCAATTAAATAAATGATGATCCATGTATTACTTGGGTAGCCTGGGTACACCATAGCCACGGTTTGTTAGCCACTCTCCACTCTGGCTCGTAGAGGAAGGTTCTGAATGGGGGGGGCCCTCTTTATGACGTTCATATGCCTTAAAATGGGAATATTGACACGAGCTGTCCTGATGGGACAACCCCTTTAATAACTCTTTTTGGGGAAATATTGAATTCATTTTTAATAATTATATATTTAGTTATAAATTTGACGTGTTGAAATTATAAAAATGTATGTACACGTACAGGGTGCTTGGTGGAAATACCAGTTTGTATCCTTAATTCCTACTAAAAGTTATCAATCGAGCATTATTATTACAAAATATATTACAGGATGAGTAATAATCGCATTCACCTATAATAGTAGTAACACAGACACTGATATATTTTGTATACACCGGTTTTAAACCTGGTTTTGTTTACTCACTAGAAACGTAGTGGGTGGGTGTAAGTTTGGTAAAGAAATACAACACTTGTAGGTAAAGAAAGGCCAGAAGAGCTCTATCTAGATCCATAAAACATAGGCTTCATGCATACTACTAAATCATACTGAGCATTGTATTGTGGGCATAACTGGTTTGTATTGGGTGCTTAATTTTGCTAAATATGTCATTGCAGTTAAATATGTGGACTCCTTGTAGAAAAATTCATGTATACCACTGTATGAAAATACAGCGGCATACATTCCCACATTGAAATGCATTAGCACATTATTTGGCATCTTTATGTAGTGGATCCTAAAAAAGGTCTTGAAACGTCCTTGACTTAGTGCTGTAGTTTATGTAATTATCATAAATTTCTCAGTT
Source organism: Rhinoderma darwinii (assembly GCF_050947455.1). Taxonomy (NCBI): domain Eukaryota; kingdom Metazoa; phylum Chordata; class Amphibia; order Anura; family Rhinodermatidae; genus Rhinoderma; species Rhinoderma darwinii. The sequence continues at coordinate 44,583,810 of NC_134699.1, read as the reverse complement.
ACCATAAATCCCCAAAGTCCTAGTTTCTTGAAACCTTGTCAGGGGTTCCCTAGAAGACAGATGCAGTGTAGCGTCCACGGGCGCGGCATGCTGTTCCTACCCACCCCTCGGCGGTTGCGGCCATAGATCCGTGAGTGCTGGCCGGCATCTCTTTCCTAGGAGACGCCAGCACTCTCTTCCATTCCGCTCTGCTGTGTCCCGTAGGGAGCGCGCGCACGCTCGTGCCCGGCCTTAAAGGGCCAGTGGGCGCACATTAATTTTATCACAAATCAGCCCCAATCTCCCTGGACTATTAAAGGGGTCCTCCCCTTTCACTCTCTGCCTGAGCATTGTACGTAATTCCCATGTTAGTCCTTGCAAATGGTTCCTCAGTGTTATCCTGTTTCCAAGTGTTCCCGTGCTCTGCTACCTGTTCCTGTATCCTGTGTTGGTTCCTGAGCCCTATCGAGTGTTGGAGTTGTGTTCTGTCATTGACCATGGCTGCTGTCGTATACCACGTCTGGTGTCATCTGCCACGCTTGATATCCTCTGCCACATGTGGCATCTTCTGCCGTCTAAAGTTCAATCTGTGCCTAGATACTGCCCTGACTATTCAGGTACCCTTGTGCTGGACTTTGTATTTATTGGGTACTCTGTTATTTGGCCAGCTGCCTCCCCGCTACGTGTGACCTAGTGTATCCACATAGCCACAGATCGTGACAATAAGTCACTTTTACAGCAGAGATAATAAACGCCTGTGAAAACTCACCTTGCTGAATTGATGTTTGCCATGAGGGCAGGCACAGCCGTCAACAATTCTCAGCCAAAATATAAAATGATCCTCCCCTACACCAAGCTTATTTGAGGTAGGAATGGGAGTATGGGTTCTCCTTGGAGTGAAAACATTTATCAGCAGAATTATCAGTAAAGCTGGCCATACACCTAATGGACCTATTACACAGTCTGATATGGGTTGTGTAAATGAGCTCCAATCAACGAAACCGCTCGTTTGCTCCTTTTACAAGGTTTTACACAGGGAGATGTGCTGCCAACAATGATCATATTTAATGCTGCATAAACTATACGATCAGCCGATGAACGAGCGATTGCCCGTTCGAGTGATCGTTGCCCTGCTTACACAGAGCAATGATTGGGAACATGCGCTTATATGAACGCTCGTTTACCCTCTAATTGGGACATGTAAAAGAGCCTTTAGATAGCTGTCAACTGAACACTTACCCATTATAAGTAATGGCTGTCTGGCTCTTTCCTAGCGCTGTTGCCACTTTGTTCTACTAATCAGGAGGAATTGAATCCGGCAGACCTCCACGGATCGGACATCGGTGGCATATTTTAGCAATGTGCCACCATTGTCTTTAATAAGACAACCTGTTTAAGTGAAGGTGAGCCTTGTATTTATTTTAGGTTGATGGAGTTGAGATTGGTCTCTTTGTGATACTTGGTACTGTAAAAGCAATCTATTATAGTAATATATAACTCACATTACGCCAATCAATCTCAGAGCTGGAATTATCTCTCCACTAAGCCCTGCATTGTGTAAAGGGTCTTTTACACCTGGCGTTATTCAGCCGGCGCAGCGAGCGCCGATCAACAAGACATCGTTGATCGTCGTCCGTTTGCTCCTGTCACACGGAGCTATGGATTGGGACGAGCGGTCGTTACTCTGATCGCTCGTCCCCATATATTATTATCATGTGGGCAGCGTGTCGCCCTGTTTACACAGGAAGATGTGCTGCCGACAACGATAATATTTAACTTTTTTAAAACTATACGACCAGCAGATGATTGAGCATTTGCTCGTTCATCTGCTGATCGCTGCCCTTTTTTCACAGAGCAATTATCGGCAGTTTTTCACGTCCGAGGTGGGCTACGCTCGTGTGAATGAGCCCTTACTTCTATTCAACTATTTACCGATTAAGATATTGTGTGGGACATACAATACAGTAAATTCAATGGATGCAATTATTTAATTTTGCATCGGGAAAGCTCCAAGCAAGTATAAACATGCCTAACAAAAGATTAGGAACTGCTTATGTTCAGATCTAATAACACTTTCTGTATTCACACCCATGATGGTGACTTGAGAGGGGAGACTCCCTTTCAGCTCTCATGCTTTGAAGCTGGTTCTACTGCATTACGTAATGTACATTATATGTCCGGTTTATTGACTGTGGGAGCCAGCTCTTTATTTTCAGATCACGTGATACCCCAGTTAGGCTCATACACTAATAACCAGGTATGGTAGAAAGAAAAAGTTTGTGCGTCATGTGACATTTCAGTATAAAGGCCATAAACATCTTGTGAGTACATTCTGTATGAATAAACGTCATGTCTAAATGTATTTAGTACACATATAACATGACAACTGCAGGATGCTAGGTGTGCCCGCTATAGAGCCAGCTTAATCAGAGTACAGGATCTGCACTAAGTTGCCTGAAAGTAAACTGCTGTAAATGCTTTAAAGTTGTGTATATGCTTTTGATTGACTAGAAGATATCTACAAATCCTCTTTCCTGACGTTTTATTTTTGTACCTGGTGTAGCTCACTGCCCGGGTTCTGGGCAAAAAAGTAGTGGAAATCCTTTATAAATAAATAACACCGTGCGCTTGCTGCGGCCATGCCCCTTTTTTCTGACCCTGGCAGAAAATTTGTAAGTGAGCGCCAAAAATAAGCGGAAATCCGCCATACTGATGACAGGGCCTAACATCTGGATACACCAGCGACCAGTGGGAACAAGTGCCTGACGAAGGTCCCTTGACCGAAACGTTGCACGCACCAAACCCCTGGCATCTAATGCAATAAATTCAAAGAATTTAAAACCTACAATTTTGTGTGCCGAATACTTTTTCTAATACGATTGGGTTGGGACCCTATTCGTGCACCTCCTCTGGTCTAGTGCACTCTGAACCAATTTCTACCAGAAAATTTGTAAGTGGCTGAAAAAGCGGTGAGGGGTTTGGCATTCTTTAGAATATTTTTATGCCATTGTTATAAAACTGTCGTAATTTCTAAATATTCCTCATTAAGTAGTATCAAGTCTGTTCAGATGTAATTGTCAGATTAGTAAAAAATCCAGAACCTATTTACAGAGAACCATCTCTAGGACAGGTGTCACCCAACCCCCGTCCTGCCTGGTGAGCTTGCTCAGCTGTTTCCGTACCTCCCATTGAAGTGAATGAAAAGAGAGACGCACATGTATGTGGCCACATATCCATTCATTCCCTGGCCGGATAGGGCTGCCTCACCAGCCAGAATAGGAGTCGAGTGTCCCCCCTCTAGATATAGGTGCAGGTCCCAGAGGGTGGACCTGCATTTTTTTTAGACATTTATGTGGATATGCATAAATGTTTTAAGTAGGGACTAATCCTTATATCTCCTTGCATCTGGCATGTGATAGTCCAGAACTTGCTTCAAACACAGAACTTTTCTGGGATTTAAAAAAAGCAAAAAAAAACTTGTACTTTGTTAGCATTTTTGACTGCCTTTTTGAAGGCTCTTACTGCTTGTAAGGCGCTGTTTACACCTGCATCGTGGTTTTTATTTAAAAAAAAACAACTTAATGCATAGCTGGATCCATCACATGATGGATGCCAACTGCGTTCGACGAAACCCATTAACTTATAATGAGGTCCATCGAGTTTTGCATGTCTTATTTAAGAAAACTAGCACATGCTCAAAAAAAAATTTGCTTTTCACATTCCAGTTATCATTTTTCTAGTGCCGGTGACATTACATGCACTAGAAAAGTGATAGCTGGAATATGAAACGTTTCTACGAGCTACTTCTTTTGTCCTCTGGTTTTTGTTTGCGAACATTTGCAATTTTTACATGACTCCAGTAGTAGTATTTTTTACTTTCAGTTCTGTGCATAGTCTTATGACCGCTTTAATAGTATAATTTCCATTCTAACTGGTGCAGTAAGCTGCATAAGTAGCCAGTGACCACGGGTACTTAGTGATGAAATAGTCATAAGACCCTGTTTTTTTTTCTTCTCACAATTACTGTGGCTGGCTTTATTGTCTAAGTACATGTTATGAGGTGAGTAAGTGTGGATTACTCTGTTATGATATGTGTTTTGCTCCCATGTTTTTAACCCAGCTATTATTCTACAATGTATTACATTTTTTTGGTTTATAACATAGATGGGAATTGGCATTATGTAGGCTTAACCTGAGTAGTAAGAATCATGAAATCATGTTTCAAGAGAATGCTCTGTCTTCGCGGTTAGTAGGGAGGTTGTGATGCTTGTCTGTTTCTTTTCATCAGGAAGTATAGAGTTCTCCTTCCAAGTCTTTATCCAGAGCATAGTGCGCTATTTCCATACATCCAGTCTAAGTCTCTATAAATAAACACAGTCCATTGCTGTCCTTTGGCAATCCACATGTATTTTTCACCACTAGATTTATTTATCTAGTTGGGAAGGTAAGGCACCTAGATTATGGACTCTTTATTGGCTTCTACACTTCGGGTTTTGGCTGTACCCTCCTAACGCGGCGCTTGTTATTGCCGCAACAGCAGAAAGAACAAGCAAGAATAGCCATCAACAGTACTCCACCTGGAGAAGAAAACAGACAAGTCCTAATGGTAACACTGAATTAATATCATGAGGATTTATAGACGGACTACTTTGATGAAGAGGATACAAAGTGTGTACGTACCGATAAAGACGAGGATGATGGTGAAGGAAATAATCTCCACAGTGTCTGCCTGAGGTATTTGCTTTAATTTTACAAGAAGTTTTTCTCCTAAGTTCTGCAGCTCTTCTTTTACATCCTGGGAAGACATTGTGACAATTGGAATGACTGCAGTCTGCGGATGAAACAGAGTTAATAAATTTTTATTTAAAGGGGTTCTTTCAGCTTCAATACATTTTGCATTCGTAAAGTAATATAGTTCCTAAAGTTTAAAAAAAAGATACACGTACATCAAGAGTTTCAGTTGCCTCCTATTAAGATAAAAACAATTCCTTCACAACTCCAAGCATGGCAATTAGAGGAACGCAGCACTGAACGGACGTGCTTAGCTGAGGCTCCCGTCATCCGTTCGAATCCTCCTCTGCGCGGGGTTCCAGTGCTCATCACCATCGGAGGCCTGTGATCATTTTAAGCCCTGTATTGGGTGGTATGCAATAATGTCACCTGGCTGAGGCATGAGGCCACAACAGAGAGGACACTGAGAAAAGGAAGCTCCTGCGGACGCAGCCGCCACTGTGGGAGTGGTGAGTGACTTTAGCAGCTTGCTGCTGCTGACATTTTGGGTGCGCTACGACCGCCCTGCTGTTCCTCCCTATACTGCACAGATGTAATCTGGATATAATGAGACGCATGGAGGATCTTCCCCCCTTCCCTATGCCTATAATACTTTAACTTCTGTTTGTCTGTGCACTTATATGAGGTGATTCTCCGTCCCTACACTATCCTACTACCCGAGGTACTCCTAAAATGGCCCCCTCCAAACAGTCTAAAATTACAGACAAGATGGATAAGTCCACTGGTCCTACATCTGGGCCCCGCATGTTGAGGCCTCCACCTCTCCTTCCACTCCTGTCGACTCTCCTCCCGAACCCTCCATTTTAGATGTGCTGAAGGCTATTACGGAATCTCATACGGTTCTAACTTAAAAAATGTATGCCCTTCAGACGGACTTTGGTCTTCTCAGAGCTGACGTACACACTGCTCAAAAGAGTCTGAGAGGCGTGTTTCTGACTTGGAAGATGTAGTGACTCCTCTGAGATCAAGGGTCGATACTCTAAAAATGCAACAGTCTGCGAAGATGTAACATCCACTTCATCGGCCTGTCTGCAGGAGTGAAAAAGCCAGACCCTGCCGCATTCTTGGAAAATTATCTCAAATCGACATTTGGGGATACCTTTTCTCCTATGTTCTGTGTGAAACATGGGCACCGAATCCCAACTAGATCTAAGTAGTTTTATTGCAAAGTTTCTAAATTTGAAAGACCGAGATAAATTGCTGGATCTTGCAAGGAAACAGGGGCCTTTGAAACATACCACTCAGGATGTGAGTCTTTCCCGATTATTCGTTGGAGGTACAAAAACAGAGGCAGTGATTTACAAAGGCCAAGAAATGCCTTAGGGAGAAACAAATAGTCCATTCTATGGTATACCCCTCCAAACTCAGATTGGTGCACAACTGCTCTGCAATATTCCTGGACAAGCCAAAAGACGTCTTTGCCTGGTTTGAACGTCATGGACTCCAGTCTCTGTACTCCTATGATTCTGTATCTCCCTATGCTGTGAGGACATATAACGGGAAAATTGCTCTACGCCATGGAACATCTTCCTAACTTTGCTCCTCTGTAAAGATTTGAAGTTTCCTTGCCGATGTCCTCAGTTGTGATGGGTGTTGGGAGATATGCCAGAACATGGATATATATCATGGACTGTAATCTCTTTACTCCTGTCGTACCATGTCTCCCTATGCTGTTAGGAAATATAACAGAGGGAAATTGCTCTACACCATTCAATATGATGTTAACGTTACTTTTCGGTAAAGATTTGGAGTTTCCTTCTGATGTCTTCAGTTGTGATGAGTGTCGGGAGATATACCAGGACTTGGTTATATTACCGTAATACTCCTGTCTTCCAAGCTGCAGCTTTATTGAGCATATTAGTTTTATGGGAGAATCCTTGCTGCATTCTAGGGGAAGGGGGTTGCCCCCTTCCGCTAACCGTTTAAGCATACCTTGTAGTTCAGTTATGTTTTTTCCTACTTGCTGCAATTGGAAATGAAACATTTCTCAAGTTTGGGGGGATAGGTAGGGTGGGTTTTGGTTTGGTTTAATTGTTTTTTGCCTTTCGCACTTTTCTATATATAATTTCTCTGACCATGTGAACTGGTGATATGATCTCTGGGAGTGCTAGATTTGGAGATTCCCAAAAAGGGCACAACTTCTGTATTTAACCCCTGTATGTTGAGGTACTCCAGATCTATACTGACTTTAATATTACCCATGGAGACGCTGCACCATCTTAAAATTATCTCCTGGAACGTGAGAGGGCTTAATGACAAATTTAAAAGGTCCCTAGTTTTTAATTTTCTCTTTACATACAATCTACAAAATTAATACTTATACAAGAGACCCATTTACTTGGTTCCAAATTGCAAGCTCTTTCACGACCATGGGTTAGGCATGGTTACCATGCTTCTTACTCCAATTACCCCTGTGGGCTCTCTTTGCTGGTCCCTGCCTAGATTTCTTGTACCTTTTTCCTAACTCTACAGTATGGCTACCGTTATCACTGTACTCCAATATTGATAAAGATCTTCGATTTTTATATTTCGGCAGGGAGTACTCCTAGAATCGCTCTGGGCACATTACAACTACCCACTGAGCAGGGTGGGCTGGCCCTCCCGAACCTATATCTACTTTCTTGCCAGCCAACTGGTGTATGTTTGGTGCTGGATAACACAGACATTTTAATCCCTGTACTGTGCTGGAAGCTTCGCTTCTCGGTTCCTATAAAGCCCTAGTAAACTCTATTTATAAACGGACACCCTGCCCCAGGACACACACTTAAACTCCTAATGCAGACTATGAAGGTTTGGCAGAGATCAATGCTGCTCTTTACGTCCGAGGAGGCGTCCTGGTCACTTAAGACTCTGCTTTGGTAAAACCCGTTTCTACCGCAGCCAAGAGGACTTCCTAACCTTAATAAGTGGGCAACCCTGGGTATATTAACCTTGGAGGATGTGGTAGTGGAGGATAGGGTAGCTACCTTCGCACAACTTAACTTCAAACACCAGATTCCGACTCATCTCAGGTTCCGTTCTTTCCAGCTCAGACACGCTGTTATGGAAATGAAAGTGGAGCAATACCACAAGGCTGCTGGAGTCTTCCCGGAGAGAGCGTGCACGTAAACCCGCAACCTCAAATCCATAATCACTCTGATCGACAGTGTCTAAGGCTACTCTAAGGTGTTCGCCAGAGCCGACCGCAAGTTGGGATGAACTTTGCTGCTTAGAACCTAGGTTGTCTTAACAGAGTGTAGTTTTGGATAAGAGATGCAATGCAGGCAAACCTGAGCTGGAAACCAGACAGCCAGTAGGTTAACTGAAAGTCCAGAAACGGAGTAGAGGTTATCAGACGAGCCACGGTCAAGCCCTCATTCGGGAGTGGATAATCATTATCAGTAAGTGGAGGGTTAGCCAAGCCGAGGTCTGTATACACGAGGTTCAGAAATGCAGGACCAGTTAGGAACTCGATCAGAAACCAGGAGATAGGAAAATTTACAAGCAAAGACAGGAGGTAAAAGACAGGTATAAATACAACCCCACAGCTGATTGGCAAAAGAACAGAGAAGAGAGAAAGGCTCAAGGGAAAAAGAACCACCCAGAAGCTAGACAGGTTGTCATAGCGACCTTAACCCTTTAGGACACAGCCTGTTTTGGCCTTGTGGACACAGATGATTTTTTCAAATCTGACATGTATCACTTTATGTGGTAATAGCTTGGGAATGCTTTTACCTATCCTAGCGATTCTGAGATTTTTCTTCTCGTGACATATTGTACTTTAATCTATGGTGTGTTCAGATAGCACCGGTATCCTTGGGTGCTCGAGGTAGGGTCCCAACCCGGATGTAGGTTAAGAATTGTAGTCGGCACACCTTGCTTGTGTTTCAGAAATTATATTTATTGGATTCTCAAGATGGATGCCAGAGGCTATATGTGCAGCACATATAGCCTCTGGCATCCATCTTGAGAATCCAATAAATATAATTTCTGAAACACAATATTGTACTTTAAATTAGTTAAAACATTTGGTCGATAAATTCAATATTTATTTGTGAAAAACACCAAAATTTACAGAAAATTTGTACAAATTTGCATTTTTCTAAATTTAAATGTATCTACTTGTAAAACAGAAAATAGTTACTAGTTAACATTTCCCATATGTCTACCTTATGTTTGCGTAATTTTTTGAACGTCCTTTTATTTTTCCGAGACATTACAAGGCTTAGAACTTTAGCAGCAATTTCTCAGATTTTCACGAAAATTTCAAAAGCCTATTTTTTCAGTGACCAGTTTCGTTCCGAAGCTGCTTTGAGGGCCTTCTATATTAGAAAGTGCCAATAAAATGCCCCATTTTTAAAACTGCACCCCTCAAAGTATTCAAAACAGCATTCAGAAAGTTTATTAACCCTTTAGGCGGCGTTTCACAGGAATTAAAGCAAACTACAGGTGAAATGTACAAATTTTTTTTTTTTTGCCGAAATTAATTTGTAATACATTTTTTAATGTAACACAGAAGGTTTTACCCAAGAAATGCAACTCCATGTTTATTGCCCAGATACTGCAGTTTTTAGAAATATCCCACATGTGGCCTTAGAGCGCTAATGGACTGAAACACCAGCCTCAGAAGCAAAGGAGCAATAGTCGACTCCGCTATTTATTCCATCGGAAAACCGGAAACCAGCCGGAATGGCGACGAACGGAAAGCATTAGCGATGTTTCCGTCACCATTGAGATCAATGGTGACTGAAATGGAAGCTGTGCTTCACTTTCCGTTGCGAGGTTCACCCGACGGAACCCTCCGACGGAACCCCGGAACGGAAATGAACGGTGATGTGAAGAGGCTCTGTCACCAGTTTATAACTTCCCTATCTCCTACCTAATCAAATAGGTTCTTTGATGTACATAACTACTGTTTAAAAAAAAATAAAAATGTTTATTATTGACCAAGTTAACAATATTTTTCAATTTATGCAAATTTTTTCTAAATGCCCAGCTAGTTTAAAGAGGCACAGTTTATAGCTTCCCTATCTCCTACCTAATCTAATAGGCGCTGATGTAGATAACTACTGTTTTTTTTATTTTTTTTTAAATAACATTTATTTATTGACCAAGTTATAAACATTTTTCGAGATGTGCAAATTATTTCTAAATGCCCAACTGGGTGTTTTTTTTCTATTCACCAAGTGGGCGTTGTATAGAAAAGTGTATGACGCTGACCAATCAGCGTCATGCACTTCTCTTCATTCTAGCCCAGTTTGATTTACAGCACAGCGTGATCTCACAAGATCACGCTATGATGTTACTTCCTCTGGCAGGTCCTTCACCGGATCGACGGAAGACTGAAGAGACATTGCCTCCAGCCGTGCCAGGACGTTTATCTGAATCTGCAGCGGCTGAAGGAGATGTCTGTTCAGTCTTCCGTCGCTCTGGTGAAGGACCTGCGGGAGGAAGTGACATCACAGCGTTTTTGTTACTACTAGCGCTCTGCTCTGGTATTCCGGCTCTGGGGAAGCCCCTGACATAGCTGTGCAAATATGGACAGTGATGTCAGAGGCATCCCCAGAGTCCTGGAGCAGAGCCTATACTAGCGCTCTGCCCGGGACTCCGGCTCTAGGGAAGCCACTGACATCATTGTACATATATGGACAGTGATGTCAGGGGATTCCGCAGAGTCCCGGAGCAGAGCCTATACTAGCGGCTCTGTGTCTCGCGATCCTCAGATGATAGCCTCAGGGACCGCATGCGGCCTGCGTATTTGAGACCTCTGGCTTAAAGGAAACCTGTCACCAGCATTTGATCTATTAAACTCTCCTCACCACTCACTGGCTGCTGCTGTCAAAAGTTCATTGCCGTTATCCCTTCTCCTAAACTCCTCCTCCGACCGTAAATAACGGTCTGCATACAGTTTGTGCCTTTTATGCTAATAATCCGGCAGTCTCGTTCGTTCCTTTTCTTATTCTCGCCCATCGCCGAAAACCGGCCCTCCCTGAATGCCAAAATCTCGTTTGAGATCGCGCATGTGCCTGTCATGTGTGGTACGATACCCTTTCCTTCTTCGCCCAGGTCTCAAATCTAGTTACTCCACATGTGCCGTTCTGATGTCCTGTTGTGCGCATGCAGCAGAACAGGACATCGATGCGCAAGCGCGAGATTTCGTGTGTGCTGGGGGAGGCGAGGAGCTGTCAATCAAAAGTAAGGAGGGGGGGGTTAACCTGGAAAGGCTTGAGGAATGAAGGTAGGACTCTTATGTTCATTAGCATACGACACAGGAACACTAGCAAATTGAATACTAAAGGTACAAAGCCTACTTAGAAGATAAATCATTTTTTATGTAACCTATAATTTTCACCCACTTCCACTAGGTATTGCTGATTTAAAAGGTGTAATGCTGGTGACAGGTTCCTTTTAAAACAGTGTATTGGTTTTGCCTGGAGTGTACCAGACTTGGCCTTGCTGGTGTGTCACTGACTTTATGTGCTTGTACTCACTTGTGTCTGAGGACTTGCTCTTAGAATGTACAAACCAGTTTCTCATCAACACTCGGTAACCTCTTTATTTTGCCCACTGTCTTTGGTTAGGTGTCATTTTTATATTTTATTGCCTTTGTCACAGATTTAATGATCCTCACTCAACCATGGGTAATTTTAATACCCAAATATTCCTTATTGTCCCCTGGCTCCCCAGTTTATGATATGAATAGGATAGCAGCAGAAGTATGGTATTTCATTTACTAAATGCTCTGCTTCATTGGCTTAGATTACTTAAAGGGTAACTAAACTTTTAAAAAACTTTTCACATGTCGTAATGACATGTCAGAAGTTTTGATCAGTGGAGTTTTGAGCACTGAGACCCCCACCGATTGCTAAAACAAAGCATGAGATGCACTAGAATGAGTTCTGTGCCCTCAGAAAGCCGAGCGATCAATAGATATCTATAAGAAATCACACTATCACACTTGTAATGGCGGTTCACAGTATTACAGCCTTCTCCCATTGACTTTAATAGGAGAAGGCTGTAATTCTGTGAGCCGTTGCTACAAGTGTGTCGGTAATTCACAGTGTGAGCAGTCAAGGAAATGAAGAGAAAGCAGCGTGGTACAAGGGCTGCAGCCTCTTCAAAACAGCAGATCAGTTGGGGTGCTGGGTGCCGATCACATATTGGTGGCCTATCCTGAGGACAGACCATCAATTTTTTTGACTGGATAACCCCTTTAAAGGCCCTATTACACTGGCAAATTTTGGCCGGTGCAACGCGCCGATCAACAAGACAGCTCGTTGATCGGCACTCATTTGCTCCTGTCACAAAGAGCTATGTATGGGACGAGCACGTGTCACTCCGATCGCTCGTCCCCATACATTATTATCATGTCTGCAGCACGTCTCCCTGTTTACAAAAGATGTGCTGCTAACAACGATATTTCAGTTTTTTAAAGCAATACGATTAGCAGATGAACGTTTTCTCGTTCACCTGCTGATCGCTGCCCTGTTTACGCCTCATGCACACAACCGGGTGTGCCATCTGAGTCCCATCAGTGACCCGAGGAAAAATAGGACATGTTCTATCTTTCTTCGGATCGGAGACTCAGACTATTTTTCACGTACCCAATTCACCCGCTAAAGTTAATGGGTCCGTGAAGACTATCGGGTGCCACTCGGATGGCGTCAAAAGCGGCCTGAGTGGCACAACGGACGTGTGCAAGAGGCTTTACACAGGGCAATTATCAGCAATGAGCATTCTATGCTTTCTATGAACGCTTGATTGCCCGCTAATTGCCCAGTGTAAAACCCCCTTGAGAAAGCACTACTAGTAGTCCAAATATCAGCATGAGCAACAATTTCTTCAATTCAGTCAAAACGTGATCAGCAGGGACTGCAAACTATTGACCAAGCTACACAAGTGGCTGGGCATTCTCTATAATTATGTAGACTTTGGCAATACATATAAAGTAAATTAATTTTACTTCCAGCTTGTGTCACAGTAAATGACATAAACCTATAGTGTAGGTTAAAGTCAACCAGTGAGGATGTGTATACTTTCTGATGGGCTTGTAGATAGGAATGCACCACACTCTCCTGACCCTGGTGTACCAGAGGTTTAGTGCCCTAGACCTGGTGGTCAGTGGCTTTAACACATGCTATCTTGGTTGAACTGATCAGTTCAGTGCATGATATCCAGTGGTCACATACGTGTTCCGATCTGTACATAGCTGTAATATTCTATTGGCTCATGATAGCTTTGTAAGTGAACATAGTGAAATTCTGCCATGGGACTAATGTCACTATGGACAGTATGAATGCATAGTCACTGAGTCCTAGTCCATGCCCTTTTGGAAAGGCCTTGTGGTTCAGGAGCAGACATTATTAATCTTTTCCTATTTCTTACAGGTTGTTGCTATTTGGGAATGTGTCCAAATCTCAGCAACACCTTTTGAGGGGTTGTAAGAGATTAGGAGATTAAAAAAAAATAAGGTATGCTGGTTTTTTTTATCCACAAAAAAACAGAGCCACTCTTGTCCATTGTCAGGTATTACAGCTCAACCCTATTCACTTGAGTTAGTTGCAATACCAGACATAACACATCCCATGGACAAGAGTGGTACTGTTTCTGGAATAAAAAAACAGAACCTTCCTAATCTCATACAACTCGTTTAATTCATTTAACTCTTTATGAAAATCTTAGATGCCCGTCTTTAAAGTGCATCTGTCATGAGAAGGAAGTAGAACAATTACAGACGCATTCAAGTTAAAAATAAAAGTAGGTGCCCTTTAAACTGCTCTATGTTCAAATGCAGCATGCACAATGTCCTTCAATCTTGAAATGATCTATACGACCCTTATGTTGACTTAAGCATTGAAGAGAGATCGTGATGTGCATAGTGATCGCACTAGTCATATGCTTGAAGATACTCGAGCACCAACGCATTAGTTACATAGAGGGCTTGTTTATTTATTACTAATGCAAAATAAGTAATACAAACTAAGTTACATATTGAAAGAAAAAAAAAACAACTTGTGGACGAGTACTTGTAATGAGCGCTCTGCTCTGGTGGACTTGGCTCGGCGTGACCATTTATTACTTGCTCACTTATTCATTTCAGTGGGCTCTGTGTAATACTACATGTTTCCTGCAGCAGCAAAGTGTTTGGCTGCCCACAAAACCTCCGATGGTTATATCCGCTGAATTGGATGGGGTTTGGGAGACTTTCTTTTCAGACATTAGTTTTCCTAACTGGTACAACCCCTTTTAAGTTCTGTAGACCTTTTAAAATAATGTCTCCTTCCTTGCTAATATCCATAGATTATAGTGTCGACAGCACCAGGTTTTGGGGATGAGTACTGCAATTTAGCCTAAGCTTGCTTGGGTTTCCCTAGTTACTTGGGCTATGTGCCAAACCCAAAAATGATATTGTAAGCGTAATCGCTTTCTTTGATTTTGACCCTAGTATGTATATGTTTGTATGCCTGAATTATACATTAAATTATGAACTCCATTGGGGACAGGGCCTGATGCTAAATAAATAAATGGAATCAAATACATAAAACCAGTCCTACAATATCAGTTACTGGTAAACAAGCATTGGCCTCATTTACGCTGGATAAACAAAGGGTATACGTCTATGAGCCATCTATTATTAATACAGAGCTCTTGGTAATTATATGACGTGATTTGATGACTTCCGGTTATTCCTGTACCTGGTGATGGTAATTGGAGGTGTTGATGGTCAGAATTGCTTCGTTGCTAGGTGTAATGATGCCAACAGAACTACACTTGCATTCTTACCATTGTGACTGGAGGAAGTCATGAGTTTTAGCTCATGTTTTAGATACTGCTGTGTGTCACATCGCTGACACGTAACACTGTCATATTATATACAATGTTGTTGGCTGCATGATGGAATTGGCAAAATGTGCTGACGTTGTTGGGATAAGCTGCATTTAGACAGGATGATTTATCATAAAATAAATTATGACCCCCACCAAATAATAATGATACATTTCCAACCAAGCAACAATTACATTAATGATCAATTTATCAATCATTTCTCATCATTAAAAGGCTTGTCTGTGATTAGAAAAAAAAGACGTCTCACCGATACGCAGCTTTACTCCTGTATAGAGAATTAGATGTCGCTGAAAAAATTACGTTTTCTAATATTTTGGATGGGGATCACCCTTCCAATTAAATCAATCACTACAGATCTGTGACCCTATGAAAACCTTTTCTATGGAGGAATAATGACGTGTCAATAAATAGTTCACCAGGTCATCATGACTAGGTACAGATATACCAGTTAGTTGTGCCTTCAACCCAATAAAGATGAAACAGATTTATGAACTGGTTAGCGAAATATAGAATTAATGCTCAACGAACCATAACTAAATAGTGGTTATGACTATTAGAATTACTGGCAGGGCTAACATCAAAGACCTGAGAAGATCCAGCACTCCTAGTTGCAATTCCTTATTCCGCAGTCAAGATATAAACATTCCCTGCTTACATGTTTCGAGCACGCAGCTCCTACTCATACCTTCTAGCCAGAGTTGACATTCTGTTCTCCGACTGAGTTGATTACCATAGCTGCTCGAACAAGGTTGTTATATTATCGCCCAGTTTTCCCAAATACAAATTTAACGAAGAAATGGCTGCATGCAACTGTTAACATCCTGACAGAAGATTAATTAAGGCCAGGATCACTCACACCGTTTTGATGTAGTTTTTGGCGCAGTTTTATTAGCCAAAGCCAGATGTGCATCTAAAAGGAAGGGAAGTTATAAAGTAAAGACTGGCCTATCTTCTTTCCTTCACATCTACTTCTGTCTTTGGCTTATAGAACTGCCACAAATACTACATCAAAACTGTGTGTGTGTTCCTGGCCTAAAGGAGTTTTCCGAGACCTGAGGATTTTATTTTTGTAGGCCTCATTCAGACGGCTCTATTTGGTTCGTGATATACGGAACGTATGTTTTCAGTATTTCCCGAACCGTATGTTTGCCAGATTTCCCAGACCGACCACCGTTCAGGGAGCCGGGCTCCAAGCATCCTAGTTATCTATAATGCTAGGAGTCTCTGCCTCTCCACAGGAATACTGTCCTGTACTGAAAACATGATTGCAGTACAGGACAGTATTTCCACAGAGAGGCAGGGACTCCCAGCATCATTAGTAACTATGATACTAGGAGCCCGGTTCCCTGAACTGTCGTTGGTCCAGGAAATACAACTGACACACGGTCCGTATATCACAGACCGAACACGGCCATCAGGTTCTGAGAGTCCAATGAGGCCTAACAGGTACTTGCTCCCCGTGAGGATGAGGGTGGGTAGGTGCATGGCAAAACATCTTACTTGTTGGTATTTACATGCTTACATCCTCTAATGGTCCTATTGCTGTAGAAAAAAAAAATTGCAGCGATAGAGGTAGCATTTCTATTTTTTTTTTTAAACCGCTTAAGACCCCATTCACATGTTCCAGGATTCACGCTGAGAACCGTGTAAGAAATCTGCCTCCCATTGGTGAATCTCCGTCTCTGTGTAGACGTGGTGGAAATTTTTTCATGAAATGTGGCTAATCCACATGCAGATGCGACGCACGTCAAACTGCACATCCATGGCAAAAATACGAACAAGCCTCGGATTTCTGCCACAGATCCGTCAGTGAATAGATGACGGATTTGCCGTCTGTACATAACCGTCTGAAATGTTCTTTATACTGTTTCTGCAAAAAATTGCGGATGCATTTTTTTAAAAAAGTAATTTTTTCCCACCATTGTAGCCAATTGGGGAAATCACAGATTCCATAGGCTTGTTTTTTTTGGAGGGGAAGATGGTGCTACAGCACGTTTTTTGTTTTTTTTTTACGAGAAAAATGGCAACGTCATGCGAAGGATCTGTCACAGCACTGTGGCTTCCGTTATAGATAGAAGCCACAATGCAGATGTGAACAGAGCTTAAGACCCCCCTTCCCCATGTCCTCCATGTGTTCTGTATTTAGTGGGAATGCTGGACAAGTAAAAGTTGGAATAAGCTTCCCTGTTTGTTCCTGTTCTCTTTATTTTCTGTCGTCTTAATACACATTAGTTTAACCCTTGAATGACCAGCCTATTTTGGTCCTTAAAGGCTATGTAAACCTTTGCAAACTTTTTTTTTTTAGATAAAAAAATTTATCATGGTATCTGAAACAGCTTTTTAATAATTTTTTTTTTTTACAATAAAAATGTTTTATTGGGTTTACAATTTTGCAGTAAACATATCAGAAAAACAAATAAAAAAACAAAAAGGTGAACATGACTCGTGATTATTACACCATAAGCATGACAACATCAACAGTATGTTAAGTCAGGAGAAAATATCAAATGGTATGAGATGCATATCATGTATAACAAATATTACAACCGTTTACAGTCCAAGTAGCTCATGCTATCTGAATAGATATTAAATCGTTATGATAGAGCTAAAAGAAACAAACAGATATAAAAGGAGAAGGGTAGGGGGAAGAGAAAAAATAAGGGTGTATATATATATATCAAATGGTGTATCACTCACGTAGTTAGAGAATGAGATGGTAGAGAAATCAGGCCTGGGCATCAGTGAAACGAGTATATTCAGTATAGTAGATAAAGTGGAGCCAGGAGGACCACATTTTATCAACTGCTTCTATTTTGTTTCCTCCTAAAAGTGGTCAGGTGTTCCATACGCATTATTTCGCTAACTCCAGAGAACCATTGAGGAATGATTGGTGGAGTAGTAGATTTCCAATGCGGCAGGGATACATCTCTTCGCTGCATTCAAGAGATTTCTCGAAAGCGAGTGTTTGTATTTATGCAAGGGGATGTTGCTGTCATAAGTCAAGTTTTATCCAGTCACTTTTGACGTAATGGAGTGAACCTCTTTCCATAACAAAGAGAGAAGACTACAAGACCAGAACACATGAAAAAGCGTGTCATCTTCCACTCCACGCCTCCAGCAAAGGTGGGAGATTGCAGAAAATATCTTATGTAATACTGTTGGCACTCTATAACAACGAGAAAGTATTTTGTAATTTGTTGGTAGATTTATGTGTCAAGGTTAAAATCTTTGACTTGTCCTCTGCAGTCCAAGATGTCTGGAGGTCTCTCTCCCATTTTGAGATGAACGGGGGGATGCCAGTCCACCGGGGGGGACTGATATGTCATGGAGAGTGAACGTTGTACGGGACCCTGAGCTGAGCACAGTGTTTTAAAACTAAGTAAGAGCACGATCTGTGCGTGTCGAGGGTTGTAGCGAAGAGAGAAAATGTGTAAGTTGAGATAGGTGCCAAGAATCTAAGGGGGGGGAGTAGGTCTGGTGGGTTAGTAAGCAAGGGTCCCGACACCCATTGAGAATCTTTCAAGAAGTGTCTGACCTGAAATCTTCCTCCTCTGATCTAATCCCCAAAACATCCACCCGCTAACTCCGGTGGAAAAGCAGGGTTACCCAGAATAGGGAATAAGGTTGAAGGAGAGGGAGAGAGTTCCAATTTGGCGAAAAAGTAGGAAGCAAGACGCAACATTTGTCCAATTGTCACATGCGAGCGAATGGCAACATCAATTGGGGAGGTGAGCCAAAGAAGGTTAAAGAGGGGCGTAGATCTGGATGCTTGTTCTACTGTTATCCATCATTTTTGTGAAGAATGCTGGCACCAGTCAATTATTCTCGTAAGATGTGCTGCTGTATATTAATTATAAGGGTCCGGAAATGCCACTCCCCCTGATTCCTTCCCGAGTGAGAGGATGGACCAAGCTAGACATGCTGAACCAGGTTGCCAAATAAATTTAGACCAAACACATCGCAGGGATTGAAAGAAGGCAAGCGGGATGTGGATATGTAGTGCCTGAAAGAGATACAAAAGACGAGGCAGAGCATTCATTTTAATGATCCTGCACCTACTGAACCAGGGGAAAAAGCCGTTTCACCAGGAGTCGAGGTCCAATTTTAATAGTGGCCAATAAGGGAGGATAGTATAATGCGAAAGATCAGCAGGGAGCCTGATGCCGAGATATTTAAGCGCATTAGGAGCCAGTTTCAAGGGGAAATTAGTATCGAGTCTGGAGAGAGTGGATTTAGAGAGCAACGGAGAGGGCCTCAGATTTCTGAAAATGTATTTTAAAGTTAGATAAATATTTGTACATGTGTAACTCTTCCATGATGTTAGGGAGGGAAAATGGGGATTGCTAAGAGAGCCAGTGTTTGTCTGTGTAGGCTGCTACCTGATGTTGACGTGGGCCGACGGACGGTCCAGAAATATCAGAGATGCTATGTAAATGTGAAGGAAAGGTTCCAGGGAAAGGACAAAGAGGAGGGGTGAGAGGTGGCATCCCTGGTGTGTACCATTTCGTATAGGCAAAGGGTCTGAGTAAAAACCATTAACTTTAACCGAAGCATTGGGGTTTGAGTAAAGAGATCAGATCCACGAGAGCATGGAGTAACCCAGTCCAACATGTTTCAGGGAATGAGCAAGAAATTCCCAATCCACCCTGTCAAACGCTTTCTCATCGTCAGTAGAGAGAAGTAACATGGGGGTATTTCGTTAGTGAGAGTGGGAAATGCTGTCCAGTGCTCTCGTGGTGTTAACCCTCCTAATGCAGTGAAGGAAGGAAACCGGCTTGATCTACATCTTTAAGTGATTGAAGATGGGGTGTAAGTCTGGAGGCCAGTATCTTAGCAAACTATTTTGCATCTACATTTAGTAGGGAGATAGGGCAGTAACTGGCACAACAAGTCGGGTCCTTGCCGTCTTTGGGAATCACCGTTATAAGAGCAAAAATAGTGTCTCTTGGCATTAAATAATCTTAAGTCAGGGCATTAAAGGCACGTAGGAAACCATCTGAGAGGGTAGAGAGGAAGTGTTTATAATAGTTGAGTGTAAAGCCAACGGGTCCCGGGGGCCTTGCCAGTGGAGATCTCCTTGATATCCCAGGGTAATTCCAAATTAGTAATTTTAATTGGTTTTACTAAAAAAAATGTTTACTTTTTGAGATACAGCTTTTATGTATCCACGATACATAGAAGCTGTATCTCAAAAAGTGTACAAAAAAAACACATAGCCTTTAATGACCAATCAATGTTTTCTGTTTTTTCATTGTCACATTTAAAGAGGCTCTGTCACCAGATTTTGCAACCCCTATCTGCTATTGCAGCAGATCGGCGCTGCAATGTAGATTACAGCAACGTTTTTATTTTAAAAAAATGAGCATTTTTGGCCAAGTTATGACCATTTTTGTAGTTATGCAAATGAGGCTTGCAAAAGTACAACTGGGCGTGTTGAAAAGTAAAAGTCCAAGTGGGCGTGTATTATGTGCGTACATCGGGGCGTTTTTACTACTTTTACTGGCTGGGCGTTGTGTATAGAAGTATCATCCACTTCTCTTCAGAACGCCCAGCTTCTGGCAGTGCAGACACAGCCGTGTTCTCGAGAGATCACGCTGTGTCGTCACTCACAGGTCCTGCATCGTGTCGGACGAGCGAAGACACATCGGCACCAGAGGCTACAGTTGATTCTGCAGCAGCATCAGCGTTTGCAGGTAAGTCGATGTAGCTACTTACCTGCAAACGCTGATGCTGCTGCAGAATCAACTGTAGCCTCTGGTGCCGATGTGTCCTCGCTCGTCCGACACGATGTAGGACCTGGGGCAGGAAGTGAGTGACGTCACAGCGTGATCTCTCGAGAACACGCAGTGTCTGCACTGCCAGAAGCTGGGCGTTGTGAAGAGAAGTGGATGATACTTCTCGTCAGAACGCCCAGCTAGTAAAAACGCCCCGATGTACGCACATAATACACGCCCAGTTGTACTTTTACTTTTCAACACGCCCAGTTGTACTTTTGCAAGCCTCATTTGCATAACTACAAAAATGGTCATAACTTGGCCAAAAATGCTCGTTTTTTAAAAATAAAAACGTTACTGTAATCTACATTGCAGCGCCTATCTGCTGCAATAGCAGATAGGGGTTGCAAAATCTGGTGACAGAGCCTCCTTTAAAGAGCATTAACTTTTTTATTTTTCCATCAACATAGCTGGAGGGCTTATTTCTAGCGGGATAAGTTGTATTCTTCCATGGCAACATTTTGAGTTACATACGGATGTATCCAAGTTGAACTTTTCTCTGATTACTTGCTTCCCCGTGATATCACACAACAAAAGCCATTGAAAAAGTCAATTTAAAGCTCCTTGCTACTGTGTATTTAATGATAAAGATGGCTACATCTGTATAGTGTATTGATTAACTTTAACTTTTTTTGCTTGGGGGGATGGCAAAAAAACAGCAATTATTTTTTTGCATTTAAAATGTACGCAATTCATTGATACGATTATGGCGATACCAAATATGTATAATTTTTTCGGTTTTACTACGTTTGCACAATAAAAACACTTCTAAAAGAAAATTGTTTTTCAATTGTCGCATTCCAAACGTCATATCTTCTATTTCTTCGTAAATGTAGTCGAATGAGGGCTTGTTTTTTGCTTGTTTTCATTGTTATCGTTTTGGGGTACATGGGACTTATTGCTTAACTTTTTTGGGGAAGGGGGATTGAAAAATTAAAGTGACTCCTCCCTGAGGATAGGCCATCAATTTCAATAACCCAGATAACCCCTTAATGACCAGGCCTATTTGCGCGCTACTGACCAAGGATTCATTTTTGTTTTTTCACTGCCTCATTCCAAGAGTCATAACATTTTTTTTATTCCATCGACATAGCCATGTATGGCCTTGTTTTTTTGCGGGACGAGTTATATTTTTCAATTGCACCATTTTCGGATGCATATAATATATTGATTAACTTTTATTAACTTCATTTTAGTAGAGAATTGAAAATAAACCGCTATTCCAGCATTGTGTTTTTCATTATAAATTCAATATGCGGCGTAAACGGGGATGCCAAATATGTAAAGGTTTTATGTTTTCCTATGTTTGCACAATAAAAACTGTCACGAACACCACTCCCGGCACACATGACTTGGATGCTACTGTAAAGGGAAACTCCGCTTGTCCATTCTCACTCTTACACGCGCCTATCACAACAGGCTAATAATGAGTTAAGCACTCCCCAAAACTAGTTCACACATCCACGCAAAACGCTGCCACCACTTGCCGTATTAGGCCGTCCAGAGCCTCCTCCTGGTAACGCACACGTCCACACAGGCACACACTGAATCGAAATATCATTCAACAGGTTATGCTTCTCCTCTTCGAGGTTGTGGGTAGGTTTAGAGCAGCAAGGAACAAACTTATTAGTTTTAAGGTTTAATATACGAAAGTACAGTGCTTACAAAAAAGGTTACAACAATTATGTAAATAAAACGACATACATATAAGCAAAACAGTTACAAAATAAAAGGGAATAAAGCAAAGAATAACAGACCTATTACGTATTTGATAGGTTAGGGATCCCGCTGAGGAGAACAGCTTGAAGGTGGACAGACCTGCAATGTGGTCGCATCGCCTGTGGTCTGACACTGTATTTCATGGTATGCCATTATAAAGGGTCCAAATAAGACCCCTCACCCCTCCTCCTGGTTAGGTGGGAGGAGGATGGCTAATTACATGCAAAACAGGGAAAGTTGCCAAACACCATTCTAATTGTCGTAACTCCTTATATGAATCTCGTAGCGAGATACTATGTCCGACAAGTTCCCAGGCATATATTTACCAACCTTGGCATACCAAACATGACTGAAATATTAATAATTGTAACCAACATTCAGTTCTGGGGTTTCTCATGGCCGAGAATCCCTGCGCTTGAGACCCAAGGAGCGTCTGAGTTCCTGGATCCTGTACACCTAGCTGGGTTATATACAAGATGAATTATGACAGGGGGGCTTTGAAGGATTATATTTCTTTTGTACCATACAGCCATTTCTGTAGACGTGGGTACTGGAGTCTGGCTTCCAAAGCATTGACTCTATTAGCACCCAGGTGTGATGGGAGCCCCACAGAGACAAATGTGGTCCTTGTTTTGACATGTAAACTAATGTGATTATGTCTCTGGGAAAGGACATCCTGATTATCCCCCGCAGTCCGGGAGATTTACCCGATGCACGGGCTTTAAAACATAACTCATAACACCTCACCCTTTTATAGATGGCATGGGAGATTGATTCACAACATGAAAATTAAGAATATTACATCCCCCAAAGACTGGTTTATAACACACCCTTCCTCATTACACAAATACACATCACCTGATATGCTTCAATCCAATAAGCCGTCAAGTTTATACAGCTTGGAGCTGGAAAATATGCATAAAAAGGATGATATGGTCAAAAAACTAATTTGCCTAATAATTATGCACACAGTGTGTGTGTGTATATATATATATATATTTCAACAACGCTTTGTCCGTGCTCTGGACTTTCTCATAATGACATTGTTTAACCTCTTCAGTACCAACCTATTTGGGGTCTTTAGGACAATGCATCTTTTTATGTTTTTTTATGTTGTCACATCCCAAGATCGATAGCGTTTTTCATTTTTCCGTCAATGTAGCTGTAGGAAGTCTTGTTTTTTGCAGGACAAACCATTTTGGGGAAAAAAAACACAGCAGTTCCGCCATTTGGTTTTTTTCGTGTTTTTTTTAGGTCTGTCTTTTTTCTTATGTTCTACTTCTGCACAATAATGGCACATTTCATAGAACAAAATAATTTTGGAAATTGCCATATTGTTATATGTATGCTCATATAAACACAGCATGTTCTTCTGATCAGTCGTAAATGATTATTTTCTTCCTATGGTTGTGTTCAGACAGCACCAGTTTCTTCGGGTGCTCGAAATAGGGTCCCAACCCAGTTATAGGTCAAGAATTGTATTCTGCACAATTTTCTTCCGTTCATTACTGTTTTTCTCTCCCTTCTCCTCGGCTCCAATCTCTTACATAGCCTGTGTTCTTTTTTTGTCTTTTCTTGCAGTACTTTGCATGGGACGCTGCATTTCCCCAGAGGCAAGGAGTGTGTTACTCTTCAGCTGTTCAGTTTTAATGAATGGGTCCTAGCATCGGATAGCTTGGTTTGTAGTGGGTGGTGTTTGTTACCCACGGGAATGCATCTTGGCTAGTGTAGCCATGATTACAGTCATATGGTTACTGGTAATGAATAGCAGCACCTGTTACTCAGAGCTCCACTAAACAGCCTTGTGCTGCAGCTGCTCCCTCAATTCTCTGCACTGGGCTGGCATTCATAGGGGGGTTAGTTACAGCAGTCTATCCCACTTTGTTTGCAAACAAGACAGACCTATTTAACCCCTACCCGCACGAGTAAGTAACTACGTCGTTGCGGGAGGTTACTTCCCGCACGAGGACGTACAGTTACTGAGTTTTTTCCGGTGCACACTGTCGGCGACAGTGTGCATCGGGAACCGGGAGGTCAGCTGTCACCTACAGCTGACACTCCACTCTTGCCGACCAGCGGTCCTTTGCCGCTGATTTCGGCGAATTAACCCCTTAAATTCGGCAATCGGTTGCAATCGCCGAATTTTAGGGGTTTCTAGCATATCGGCAGACCCCGGTCTGAAATCGCGGGATTTGCCGATAGTTAGTATGGCAAACGGAAGCCAAACTTCGGCTGGTCCTGATAGGCTGCCTGTCAGAGTGACAGGAAGTCACTGTGTCGTTCCCGATGCACACTGTCGACGACAAGGTGTGCATTGGGAACTGGGAGATCAGCTGTCCCCGACAGCTGACACTCCAGTGTTACCGATCAGCGGCTCATCGCCGCTGATTTCGGCAATTAACCCGATAAATGTGGTGCTCGATTGCGATCACCACATTTAGGGGGTTTGTAGCACATCAGCAGCCCCCATGCAATTGTGGGGGTTGCTGATGCTTGTGATGGCATCCGGAGGCCAAGCAACGGCCTCCGGGTCTGCCATGTATGGAAGCCTATGAGGACCAGACTCGTAGACTTACTGTCAGAGTGACTGTGACGTCACAGTGACAGTTGGAATACGTTACACTACCTAGGTAGTGCAATGTATTCTAGCAGCAATCAGAGCTGCAGGTAAAAAAAAGAAAGTGTAAAAAGTAAAAAAAAAGTTAATAAAAATGTTTTATAAAAGTTAAAAATAAAAGTTTTTGTTTTCCTATAATAAGTCATTTATTATAGGGAAAAAATGAAAACATTAAAAAAAAAAGTACACACATTTGGTATCACCGTGTTCGTAATGACCCAAACTATGAAACTATAATGTTATTTTTTCAGCACGGTGAATGCCGCAAACAAAATAAACGGAAAACTATGTCAGCATCGCTATTTTTTGGTCACCACCCCTCCCCAAGATATAGAATAAAAAGTGATCAAAAAGTTGCATTTACCCCAAAATAGTACCAATAAAAACTACAACCCGTCCCGCAAAAAACAAGACCTCCCACAGCTTTTTTGACTAAAAAATAAAAAAATTACGGCACAGAATAGGGTGTCTCAGAAAATAAATTATTTTATAGAAACGTAATTTTATTGTGCAAACGCTGCAAAACGTAAAAAAACTATACACATATGGTATCGCCGTAATTGTACCAACTAATAGAATAAAGAAAAACGTAATTTATTGCGCCTTGTGAACGCTGTAAGAAATAAAGAATTTAAAGCACCAAAAACGCTGTTTTTTTGTCACCTTAGCTCTAAAAAAGATCCTGTGGGGTCAAAATGCTCACTATACCCCTAGAAAAATTCCTTGAGGGGTGTAGTTTCCAAAATAGGGTGATTTTTGGGGGGTTTCCACTGTTTTGGTCCCTCCGGGGCGTTGCAAACCCGACATGGCACTGAAAACCAATCCAGGAAATTCTGCGCTCCAAAATCCAACAGGTGCTCCTTCCCTCCTGAGCCCTGCTGTGGGTCCAATCATTAGTTTATGACCACATATGGGGTATTGCCGTAATCGGTAGAAATTGCTTTACAAATGTTGGGGTGCTTTTTCTCCTTTATTCCTTGTAAAAATGAAAAAAATCTGTTTCCACAGAAAAAAAAGGTGATTTTCATCTTCACAGACTAATTCCACTAAATTCTGCAAAAAAACTGTATGGTCAAAATGCTAACTATACCTCTAGAAAAATGCCTTGAGGGGTGTAGTTTCCAAAATGGGGTCACTATTGGGGGGTTTCCACGGTTTTCATCCCTCCAGTGCATTGCAAACGCGACACGGCACTGAAAACTATTCCAGCAAAATCAGAAATCAAAATGGTGCTCCTTCTCTTCTGAGGCCTGCTGTGGGTCCAAACAGCAGTTTATTACCACATATGGGATATTGCTATAATCGGAAGAAATTGCTTTACATATGTTGGAGTGTTTTTTCTACTTTATTCCTTGCAAAATGTAAAAATGTCTACGTTTTTTCACAAAAAAAAGCAGATTTTCATCTTCACATACTAATTCAAATAAATTTAGCAAAAAAACTGTGGGTTCAAAATCCTAACTATACCCATAGATAAATTCCTTGAGGGATATAGCTTCCAAAATGGGGTCACTTTTGGGTGGTTTCCACTGTTTTGGCACCACAAGAACTCTTCAAACCTGACATGGTGCCTAAAATATATTCTAAAAAAAGGAGGCCCCAAAATCCACTGTGTGCTGTTTTGCTTCTGAGGCCTGTGTTTCAGTCCATTACCGCACTAGGGCCACATGTGGGATATTTCTAAAAACTGCAGAATCTGGGCAATAAATATTGAGTTGTGTTTCTCTGGTAAAACCTTCGGTGTTACAGATTTTTTTTTTATTACAAATGAATTTCGGCAAAAAATATGAAATTTGCAAATTTCTCCTCTACTTTGCCTTTTCCTGTGAAACGCCTAAAGGGTTAAGAAACTTTCTGAATGCTGTTTTGAATACCTTGAGGGGTGCAGTTTTCAAAATGGGGTGATTTATGGGGACTTTCTAATATAGCAGGCCTTCAAAGCCACTTTAGAACTGAACTGGTCCCTGAAAAAATGGCCTATTGAAATTTTCTTGAAAATATGAGAAATTGCTGCTAAAGTTTTAAGCTTTGTAACGTCCTAGAAAAATAAAAGGACGTGAAAAAAAAATGATGCAAACATAAAGTAGATATATGGGGGATGTTAACTAGTAACTATTTTATGTGGTATTATACTATCTGTTTTACAAGCAAATACATTTAAATTTAGAAAAATGCTAATTTTTGCTAAAATTTGATGTTTTTCACAAAATAATGAATTTATCAGCCAAATTTTTTCACTAACATAAAGTACAATATAAAAGAGTATCCGGCACAGCAATTATGAAACAAAGGTATTTTTATTTTGTTTTTGTTTTTAATGCCAGTGGCAGAGTGCGACGTTACGGTCGAAGTGACCTTCATCAGGCACTGAGCCATGCTGGAAACTGCATAGACGAGCGCTAGTGGTGCTGATAGCGGCAAAAAAATAAAAAAGTTACGGCTCTTCAAATATTGAGACACAAAAACAAATAATTTTGAAAAAACTGTTTTTACTGTGTAAAAGTAGTAAAACATAAGATAGCAATATAAATGTGGTATTGCTGCAATCGTAACGAACCGCTGAATAAGGCTATTGTGTTATGTCGATGCAAAAACTAAAAAGTTATAGCTCTTGGAATGTAACGATAGAAAAACGGCAAAAATAGCTTGGTTATTAAGGTTTAAAATAGGCTGGTCATTAAGGGGTTAATGTGAGTGTGTATATCTGTGTATGTGTGTGTATGTATATATATATATATATATATATATATATATATATATAAGCTAGTAAAGTAAAAGCAGCACCGTTCCTCCAGTGTGGGGTGCAAGTCCCTGTTCAGACACACGACCAGTGTCACAAATCCACAAACAAATCCAATACACAGGTCAGCACTCCAAGATAAAGTGTAAAATGAGGATCCTTTATTCACCACAAGCGCAACGTTTGGTATCGCTTGAGAAAGGCCCCATTGAGCAGGGCTGAAACGTTGCGCTTGTGGTGAATAAAGGATCCTCATTTTACACTTTATCTTGGAGTGCTGACCTGTGTATTGGATTTGTTTATATATATATATACATATACTACCGTTCAAAAGTTTAGGGTCACTTAGAAGTTTCCTTATTTTTGAAAGAAAAGCAGAGTTTTTTTCAATGAAGATATAATTAAATTAATCAGAAATACACTCTATACATTGTTACTGTGCTAAATGACTATTCTACCTGCAAACGTCTGGTTTTTAATGCAATATCTACATAGGTGTATAGAGGCCCGTTTCCAGCAACCATCACTCCAGTGTTCTATTGGTACATTGTGTTTGTGAACTGTGTTAGAAGGCTAATGGATGATTAGAAAACACTTGAAAACCCTTGTGCAATTATGTTAGCACCGCTGTAAACAGTTTTGCTGTTTAGAGGAGCTATAAAACTGATCTTCCTTTGAGCTAGCTGAGAATCTGGAGCATTACATTTGTGGGTTCGATTAAACTCTCAAAATAGCTAGAAAAAGAGAGCTTTCATGTGAAACTCGACAGTCTATAATTGTTCCTAGAAATGAAGGCTACTCCATGCGAGAAATTGCCAAGAAACTGAAGATTTCCTACAACGGTGTGTACTACTCCCTTCAGAGGACAGCACACACAGGCTCTAACCAGAGTAGAAAGAGAAGTGGGAGGCCCCGCTGCACAACTGAGCAACAAGACAAGTACATTAGAGTCTCTATTTTGGGAAATAGACGCCTCACAGGTCCTCAACTGGCAGCTTTATTAAATAGTACCCGCAAAACGTGCTGGTAAAGTGGGAGATTTGTACAAGGTAAAAGGGATTTTGAATAAGGAAGGCTATCACTCTATTTTGCAACGCCATGCCATACCCTGTGGACAGCGCTTGATTGGAGCCAATTTCATCCTACAACAGGACAATGACCCAAAGCACACCTACAAATTATGCCAGAACTATTTAGGGAAGAAGCAGGCAGCTGGTATTCTATCTGTAATGGAGTGGCCAGCGCAGTCACCAGATCTCAACCCCATAGAGCTGTTGTGGGAGCAGCTTGACCGTATGGTACGCAAGAAGTGCCCATCAAGCCAATCCAACTTGTGGGAGGGGCTTTTGGTAGCATGGGGTGAAATTTCTCCCGATTTACCTCAGCAAATTAACAGCTAGAATGCCAAAGGTCTGCAATGCTGTAATTGCTGCAAATGGAGCATTCTTTGACGAAAGCAAAGTTTGAAGGAGAAAATTATTATTTCAAATAAAAATCATTATTTCTAACCTTGTCAATGTCTTGACTATATTTTCTAGTCATTTTGTAACTCATTTGATAAATATAAGTGTGAGTTTTCATGGAAAACACAAAATTGTCTGTGTGACCCCAAACTTTTGAACGGTAGTGTGTATTTGTGTGTATATATGTATACGTGTGTGTGTGTATGTGTATATATATATATATATATGTGTATGTAGTAAGGCCTTATGCACATGGCAGAACTGTATGGTGCACCTACTGCAGGGGAATGTTGGTGGTTTAGCATATTTATCATTTTATGTAACAGTATATGAGACCTTTATCGTGATCGAGAAACATTGTTATAAATATTATAGAAATTGTGACAATATTGCACAACCACATTGTTGCCCTATGGTTAAAAGCTACCTTGCAACCATTGAAAAAATGTTGTAGAATATTTCCCCTAGTCGCAAGGTCACCTTTTCCCATGGGGAAGCACTAAAGTTGCAACGTGATCACGATTTTAGTACAACTCACAGACTATGCTGTGGAGCCTTAGCCTTGTCCACACAGGGCACATACCACACAACTTATATCTTGGGGATTTCACCCTTACTGTAACGTCACTTAGACCACTTAGGAACCTAGTGTTTAACAGCTACGTTTTTTTATTTGAAACAACCCTTAATGATTAACACAATGTGTTATCTGTGGTTTTACATAGGACTGCAGTTAATTTATTATCTTAGTTTTATAATGTACAGTTGATCCAGAGCTTAAAAGTTAAGGCAAGTTTAGCCTTGCTACATCACAACTGCACAGTACTACCTATGGATTTGTGAAGCTTCTCCAAGTTGGAAAGACCAGAAACAAGCTGAACTTCATGCAGCAGGACTGGTGCTTTCTGTTTGTAACCGGTTTCTTACATTAAAGACTCCAAGTGAAAATTCTCAGAGTGGAAGAACGCGTAAGTGAAGTCTGTGTTTGTCCTAGAGGTTGTTAGAAGTAAAAAAGTAGCAGAATGCACATAGTATAGAAGTCTTACCCCTGCACTTAGTCCAGCACTGCTCTGTCCTCCTTCACCCCATGTAGCCCATAGCTGGTATGTGCTCCCTGACAGCTCTCTGTGCCCATAGCAATGCCTGACTCGCACTGTTGCCTTAGAGATGGGAGGTTTTGATTTACAGCTTTCCTAAAAGGGGAGGGAAAGAGGCCTGTCCCTCTGTGTGTAAGTGCTGGAGCTCCGGTAAATCAGCTGGGACGGTTTGAGGGATTTAATCACTGTGAAAA